>NC_064639.1:795508673-795591173 GCF_023864345.2 Schistocerca serialis cubense
ACAAGTCGACTCATTGCAGTACCACAAATTAAATGATAATTTTCTCTAAAAATCAGAAAATTTTAACATAATTTATTATCAGGGAAAATATGAGATGAACATCAACAAAATCAAAACAAGGATAATGGAAGGTAGTCGAATTTAAACAGGTGATGCTGAGGGAATTAGATTAGGAAACGAGACACTTGAAGTAGTAGATGAGTTTTGCTATCAGAGGAGCAAAATAACTGATGATGGTCCACGTAGAGAGGGTATAAAATATAGACTGGCAATGGCAAGGAAAGCGTTTCTGAAGAAGAGAAATTTGTTAACACCGAGTATAGATTTAAGTGTCAGAAAGTCTTTTCTGAAAGTATTTGGATAGAGTGTTGCCATGTATGGAAGTGAAATATGGACGATAAATAGTTTAGACAAGAAGAGAATAGAAGCTTTTGAAATGTGGTGCTACAGAAGAATGCTGAAGATTAGATGAGTGGATCACATAACTAATGAGGAAGTGTTTAATAGGATTGGGGAGAAGAGAAGTTTGTGGCACAACTTGACTAGAAGAAGGGATCGGTTGGTAGGACATGTGTCGAGGCATCAAGGGATCACCAATTTAGTATTGGAGGGCAGCGTGGAGGGTAAAAATCGTAGAGGGAGACCAAGAGATGAATACATTAAGCAGATTCAGAAGGATGTAGGTTGCAGTAGGTACTGGGAGATGAAGAAGCTTGCACAGGATAGAGTAGCATGGACAGCCGCTGAAACCAGTCTCTGGACTGAAGACCACAAGAACAACAACAAAAAAAAAAACGTGATAATTAAAAAAGTCTTTACTCCAAATTTCTTTTAATCGGAGTGACCGTTGCAGCCTGCTTCATGGAAGTCCACCTGCCGTTCTGGAGTCTGACGATGATCCTTAAGGATTGAAACCTGTCACTCCGATTAAAAGAACTTCGCGATCATGACTGTTTTTTAATTATCATATTAATATAAGATCGCTGATGACGTTGTCAAAAATTTTATTTTAACATCAAAAACATTGTCAACAATGAATTAAGAATCTAATTATAATAAAATTATGGATAAAAGCTCATAATAATCGTTTTACCATTCTACAGGAATCTGTGAGAAAAATCTGGGTGCAGAAAATGAGAAGTGCATATACAGGCGCTTTTCATCACAGCAGAACTAAAGCAAATGCGGATAGTAAGGACAAAACTATAGCAAATCGTATTTTAAAGTTTGTGTCTTTCTCATCTGCGTGGAATTAGAATGAAATGAACAGCGTTTTTGTCTTGGTAACTGCTAGATATAAAACAGTAGCGGAGCATATATATTACAAACTGTGTCTCTTGAATATGGCATTTCTAACTCCAAAATGCGTCTCGATAGAAGTATAGTCAGAGAGACAGAGCATTATTAACGGAATATTTGAATTTTGAGTCATGAGTTTTTGCGTTTGTAGTAATGCGAAGTTTGTGGATCGGTCCAGCATTGTTATAGTAAGGCGCACGCTTGGTGGCATAAAACTGACACCTTGTATGGCCGTAATTGTAGCCGATCTGTGTAACGGTAACCCTGTCAGATCATAGAATGTTTCGCGAAGCACTATCGAGAAAATTTAGAGAACCAGCATTAGAAGCTGACTTCTGGACGATTCTAATACCGCCAACGTACATTTCACGAAGGACCACGGAGATAAGACAAGAAAAAACAGGCCTCTTACGGAGGCTTGTTGGCAGTCGTATGCATTCACATGTAGACGTAGGTGTTATTCACATGGCATTACTTAGCGGATAGTGAACCCAGGAACACCCTTCAGTGCAACGATGAAGCGGAGGTTAGCGGGATACCCTCGACAGCGGTGAATGCTCACAGGGTTACCTAACCTCAGCGATGGAAACCCGCCCGCTAGAAGCTCAAGGTGACACCAAACCGCATAACGCGTTCGTCCACATTGGAGGCAGGCAGGACGATGACGTCATCACCGTCCGTCGACCTGCAGTGGCGCCTGCCACCCAGCCACAACAGTTGCCTATCGGGCATTCACATGAGTGTTTAGCTCGTTATCTGCAGGGACAGGGCATTGTGCTGGTTAACTTTGGTTCCACTAGCGGTCTTTTTCCTCGTGCCACACAGTGGATGTGTCACTAATGGAGACGTCAAAGGGCACTGTAGCTCAGAAAGGATGACAAGCAAACATAGCCATGGCAAAAGTGGACCGTATCAATTCTGGCCAAGTCCTTGGACCCGTCCTGTTCGTTATTGTGGACGGCACAGCTGGTTTCTGGTACCTCGGAGACGAGAGCTTTTTCCAACCTAGAGACAATCGTCTTAATTGAGTTGTGATTTGGACCTACGAGGCTGGCTCAAGGAGGATTGATTCTTTCCCACAATGGCAAATGTTTTTCTGCTCCTGTTGGAGAAGGCTCTTGTCAGCATCGCACGACACAGCTGAATCTCTGAGGACGAGACAGAAGGAATGTTTCTAAACGTTTGAGGTAAATCACCTATGGTGTATTTATTCAACGTAATACAGGGTGTGCATAAAACCTTCCTAACATCGAAATACAGTTAAAAAACTGTAGATTTGTATACTTGCGGTTAGTAACATTACGTAAAGTAACTCAATAAGTTTTGCACAAAATACACTTCTACATGGGCTCTTTTCGTAACCAATAAAATGTCTAGACTATAGAGCATCTCAAACCAGGTCGCTGCAAGCTTGTGTGGGGTGATGGAGACTATTGCATTCACACTTCATCTACGGAGATCGACAAGGCCACGTAGAGGCGAGGCATATCCAATGTTTTTCTCAGAGCCCCACAGGAAGAAAGACAGAGGAGTTATGTCTAGATATCGCGATGTCCACTTGGTTGCTTCATCGTGTCCCACGCGTCGCTGTGGAAATGTTCGGTCTAGAGGGTAAAGAACATTTAGGTTAGAATCAATAGTTGAGATTGCAATAATTTTTATTTACCTGTTTCGGCTAACGTTAAAGCTATCTTCAAAATTTTGGCCCCCTATGGCTGGTGCTGGCGGCTCCTCGGTTTTCTCGTAATGCCACGAATGTGTACGGATCGTGGGATCACGAGAATACCAGATGCGAATGATGTTCTGATTAACATACCAATATGTGTGGAAGTTTGCTTCGTCAGAGAAAACGACATTTCGTAGCTGGCTGGGAATTTTCCAGATCCGGTCCAACATCTCAATAGCAAATTTGTGGGGATGCTGCAAGTCGTTTCGCTCCAATGCTAGCACTATTTAAACTTTGTAAGTGTGCAAGCAAAGTCGTTTAATCAGCACTATTGAGAGAGGGACGCTTGGCTCTCGTGACACTTAGAGAACTGCTTTTGATGGGCTTCTTTGGAAGTTCTCTGATCTCCTTTATTATTTCATCAAGTGTCCGTTTTCTGCCAGAACCTGACTGTCTGTTTACACGCCCAGTGGCTACTTGTCATATCATATCGTGGCTACATTCGAAATTCACGTCGCAAAATTTGTTTGGACCTCAATGGGTGATTTCCGCTTACCAAATGATGCACTGGGCTTTCTTTTGAGGTGCAGACATATCTGCCAATTATTTAGCACCTTAAACAGAACAAAAGGAACCGTTAACGAAAAAATTTACTCAAAAGCTTTTGAGTAACTTTACATGATCCCGTAAACCTCAAGTATCTGTCTTCCAATTTTTCTGAAAACAGCATTTAGATATCAAGGAGACTTCATATGGACACACTGTACATTAAGCAGTACTTCATTGAACGATTTCACAAAGTCACTGATTTGCGTTGGTTTCAAGGAACAACTCAATACATGTGTCAGGGGCGTATAAATGCTAAGGTCATCAGTCCCTAAGCTTACACACTACTTAACCTAAATTATCCTAAGGACAAACACAGACACCCATGCCCGAGGGAGGACTCGAACCTCCTCCGGACCAGCCGTACAGTCCATGACTGCATGGGGCGTATCAGCAGAGTAGGTGAGCGAGCTCAAGCACCTGTTCAGTTCACAAAATGTCGAGTGTTCTCGCTCCTCTGTGAGCCACTGCGCTGTAACGGCATAAAAGGAGAGGGCATAATGTTAATACGCTGGTGTATGTGCGGCACACGTGGGCCAGCTGAAACTGGATCTGATGTAAGCTGTTCAGTGGACTTCGAAACGTAAAGTGAGCACGGTATGGCAAACCCCATCAGGAGTACAAAACTGAGACCGGAAGATTAACCTCCCGTCGACGACGAGGTCATTAGAGACGGAGCCCGAACTCTTGACAGAAGCAGGGTGCGGATGGATATCGGTTGTGTCCTTTTCAAAGGACCCATCCCAGAAATTGCTGCAGGAAATTTAGGATAACCTCGGAAAACGTAAATCGTTGTGGCTGGACAGGGATTTGAATAACTGTCTTCCCCAAAGCGAGTCCAGTGGTTTACCGCTGTGCTACGTCAGTGGTCAGGCATAGGTTCATCAACAATACACTGTTAGAGGAATGCAGCGCTCCGCCACATCAATTTTCCAGTCTCTGTTTACAGTGTTGATTGCGGATACTTGCGCACAGTAGATACCAATCCTATGAAGCCTGCAATAGCAGTGAGGCTTCAGTACAAACAGTGGACGCTCATTTGGTAACAAATTTTCTTGTGAAATGCGTCTCCGTTCATTGGCCGGCCGCAGTGGCCGTGCGGTTAAAGGCGCTGCAGTCTGGAACCGCAAGACCGCTACGGTCGCAGGTTCGAATCCTGCCTCGGGCATGGATGTTTGTGATGTCCTTAGGTTAGTTAGGTTTAACTAGTTCTAAGTTCTAGGCGACTAATGACCTCAGAGCCATTTGAACCATCCGTTCAGTGTACAATACTGGAGGCACGCATGGAACGAAACAGAGCTAAATGTCAGCTTCCGGAACAAATTATCCAGATGAGCGTGTCCGGACTGAGCGAATGAACGCTGCGAAGGTGATGGCAGCTGGTCTGCGGCGACTGTTTTGCTCGGTCGCAAAATGAGTTATGAAAACCTTTTATAGAACAGGGCGCTTACCACACTTCCTCAAAAACTCCGACCTTATGACGATGTTGCTATCTACAAAGTAAAGATTACTGTATCGTGGTTCAAGTAAAATCAAGAGAAACTTATGACCTGATCAGAACCTTAATTGAAGTTAAATGGTATTTTTAACCCGATTTAGATTGCTAACTGCTTGGCACATGAAGTCATTCAGAAACCAGGCAACAAAAGTTAGACTACACTTCATGAAAAAATGAAAAACTAATAGACGTAAGCCGCACTCGAAAATGAAATATGCATTATATTTCACTACAGCGCTTCTCTCATATCCACTAAGCACATAATTCATATATGACCAAAAATGAATTAGATACACACAATGTCCCACTTGAAGTTGTGTTTTCTTGGCAATCGGACTGTGATCTTTTGCTAAAGTTTAAAACGCAACGCCACAAAGACTGTATGTAGAACAGATCTTTCGAGACCCTGAAACAGGTCACAGACAGACTGTAGTCTCAGCACGGTCAACCTGGCACAAAGTTAATTTCAAGCCTTTGACGAGGGTTTCGAGAGACGGGAAATATACATCATGGGTCAGTGCAAAGCCGACCAAAATTAATCACTCCACAACAAGACCAATAAAAGTAAGTACAGCGTTGTTTTACCAGACATGGGCCTGTTGGATGCGGTATGCCGTTGCATTCTTCCAACCTTTGAACTGTCTTACCTAACCAGGTATGGAGGGACCTACAGTATAATCTGGGTTGCAGACCACTGTACAACTTGGCATTTTTCACATTAACGAAGTCTAGAACACAGATGGGTGCTTCAGGAATTACACTTACCTCAAAAACCGCGATTTTAATTTTTGTAGTGGGAACTATCCAGCAGAGTGAGGGCTCCCGCTCTTGACAGTGTATAGACAGTCTCGTTTATTAAGAACTCAGTAGTAACGAAACTGGACCGTAGAGAAAGTTGTGCACTTCACAGATGAAGCCCTGATTAGTTTGCGGAATGGCTCTCGTCGCATATTCGTCAGGAACATTGATTGTGAAGGGAGAGTAATTTGTAGTGCTTGGAACTGGATGGGCGCGCTGAGCATCACATTTTCCATAATGAACGGAGGAATACAGTTGCCACTCACAAGTAAGTAGCTGCATGTATAGGCACAATATTTCAAAAGGTCTAGTTGGTCCAGACTGTCTCTCCAGAAGCCCTAATGCCCATCGCCAATGAGCTGCTCTGGCTACCGAATTTTTCAGACGTAGTGATGTCAGTCACGTGCACTAGCCAGCTGGGTTTCCTGATCTGAATCCTGTAGAACACGAGAAGCACCCATTGGGAACGAACCACTGCCTACCAGCCGCTGCAGGGCTTAGCGTAACTCGCTCTCAGGAATGGTGTCGACTGCCACTGTAGTCCGATTTACGCCAGTTGGCGTTTAATAACTAGCTAGCTGGACTACTCCCGCCAGCAGTACATCGATAGGATCTTGGCATCGTCCGTCCCCTTTGTGCTGCCACCACCACCGCAAAAAGCACTGTCGCTGACATTTCTCACGTAAGAAAATTTTATGGATGCCAAAATCAGCGAATGTAATGCGATACGCAGCTTCGGGAAGATCCTTTGCTGAGCGAAGTATTTAGGTAACCAGTGGAAAAAAAGTTCTGGAGCGTGTTCAGTAGCTTTTCAGGTTTAACCCAACGAGTTTACAGCTGTTTCCAAGACAGGAAAATTTCACAGGTTTTAAAAATACTAACAACGGTGGACCTAGTTACACTGAAGACCCCCCAAAAAAAATTGGTACACCTGCCTAATATCGTGTAGGGCACCCGCGAGCAAACAGACGTGCTGCAACACGACGTGGCATGGACTCGACTAATGTCTGAAACAATGCTGGAGGGAACTGAAACCATGACTCCTACAGGGCTGTCCATAAATCCGTAAGAGTACGAGGGGGTAGAGATCTCTTCTGAACAGCACGTTGCAAGTCATCCGAGATATGCTCAATAATGTTCATGTCTGGGGCGTTTGGTGGCTAGCTTAAGTGTTTGAACCCAGGAAGTGTTTCTGGAGCCACTCTGTAGCGATTCTCGACGTGTGCAGTGTCACATTGTCCTGCTGGAAGTGCCCAAGTCCATCGGAATGCACAATGGACATGGATGGCTACAGGTGATCAGACAGGATATTTAAGCACGTGTCACTTCTCAGAGTCTTATCTAGACGTGTCAAGGGTCCCAGATCACTCCAACTTCTCGTGCCCCACACCATTACAGAGCCACCGCCAGCTTGAACAGTCCCCTGTTGACATGCAGGGTCCGTGGATTCATGAGGTTGCCTCCATACCCGTACACGTGCATCCGCTCGATACCATTTGAAACGAGACTAGTACGACCAGACAATGTGTTTCCAGTCTTCAATAGTCCAATGTCGATGATGAGGGGCCCAGGCGAGGCGGAAGGCAACCATCAAGGGTATAAGAGCGGGCCTTCGCCTCCGGAAGCCCATATCGATGATGTTTCGTTGAATGGTTCGCACGCCGACACTTGTTGATGGTCCAGCATTGAAATCTGTAGCAATCTGCGCTTCTGTCACACTGAACGATTGATTACAGTCGTTATTCGTCCAGTTCTTGCAGGATCTTTTTCCGGCCTCAGCAACGTCGGAGATTTGATGTTTTACCGGGTTCCTGATACTCACGGTACGCTCGTGAAATGATCGTACGGGAAAATCTCCCCTTCATCGCTACCTCGGGGATGCTTTGTCCCACCGCTCGTGCGGCGACTATAACACCACGTTCAAACTCACTTAAATCATCATAACCTGACATTTTAGCAGCAATAACCGATCTAATAATTGTGATTGCGCCAGATACTTGTTGTCTTATATAGGTTCTAGGCGCTTCAGTCCGGAACCGCGCTGCTGCTACGGTTGCAGGTTGGAATCCTGCCTCGGGCATGGATGTGTATGATGTCCTTAGGTTAGTTAGGTTTAAGTAGTTCTAAGTTCTAGGGGACTGATGACCTCAGATGTTAAGTCCCATAGTTCTTAGAGCCATTTGAACCATTTTCTTATATAGGTGCTGCTGACCGCTGCGCCGTACTCTGCCTGTTTTCATATCACTGCGTTTGAATACGCATCCCTATAGCAGTTTCTTTGGCGATTCAGTATAGATCAAAGAACAGATTTTTGGTATGCTTAGAGACACTATACAAATCTATACCATAAGCAAATTTCTGACATTGTGCGAGACGCTTGTCCGAAGCAAAGAATTTTTCTTTTGACCTTAGACGTCAGATAAAAACTGATTTGTTGTGACTAGAGAGACATCTAGCCAGCCCATATTTTGGACACTATTGAATTCCAAATGATCTGTGAGTGTTCTGTAACTCCGTGCATCTTTGGGATTTCTTGACTACGATTAAGTTCTGGACATTTCAGCAGCAGCAAAAGGAGGTTTCGCACGCCTATTTGGGGCAAGTGCAATAGGTAACATGTATGCGAGATCTTTATTTCCAATAGCGACCGCTACTGCTTTTCAAAGCCCTAATCATACGTTTGGCCTGGGGCCAGCCATTACGCAGTGAGGGAGCTGCTATTAAAGCAGCCGTCGCGCACACCGCCGCGACTGCAGGCAGCGCGCACCTTGTTGTCCGGGCGTTCGGCCCGCGGCAGCCGTGGCTGGCGGTCAACAGGTGGCCGCAGCCGGGCGCTGCCCGCGGAGTCTGCGCACAGCTGCAGCTGCAACAGGTGCGCGCGTTGGGCAACCTCTGGCGCCAGGGACCGGCCCCAAGTCGGCCACCGGCGAGCGGCAGCAGCAAGAGGCGGCCACCCGCGTTTCACCTGCCGTGCCGCGCCGAGCCGAGCCGAGCCACCACACAGCTGCTCACAAGTGAGACGAGACGCGCTGCGGCTTCAAGACACACAGGATCTCGACGCAGCACCAGCCATTCCGCTGCTGTCCTTGTATGTCGAGCGCCACCGAGCAAATCTCCAAGTCTCCAGGCCTTTCTCGCCAGTCTGCCTTTCTTGTTTCGTAACACCCGGCGCCCAGGCGCGGGGCTATCCTCCTTTTTTATCTATTTGGTTCTCTGGACCACTTACAGGCGTGCTACTGCAGTGATCTCACAGAAATCACCTTCGGCAAGAGTGGGGTTGAAATCCCAGTCCCGCTGTCGTTATGTATGTTATTCGTGATTTACATAAACCACTTTCTGCGAATATCATATAGCTCAACGGCTCTGAGAAGAAGCCTTTGAGTCCACATCTTGTAACAAATCCATTTTAGCTATCAGATGTTTGAGATTATCTTGCTGTCTCTGGCTTCTTGACTTTAGATAATCCTATCCAATAAATGAATAAATAAATAATGCGAATATGAGGATTATTTCTTCACCAAGGTTGATTCCTCCTCTTCTCCAACCGTGCTAATGTGAGACTTGACGTAAAGTGAAACTATAGGAAAGCACCGTCCTCGATACATTTCTTTGTTAAGTATTCATTTAGCAGAAGAAGTTCATTATTATTACTAAGGAATTAATAATTATTAAAAAGGAAGAAAAAAGTTTCGTACCCAATTCTTCGAACGCCACAAAGAACTGAAGGACTAATAACTCCAATCTTGCAGTTGCAGTTTTAAACATGGCTGTTTATGTATTTTACCCCAAAAAAGAAACTGATAGTGAAGGTGTTAAGCTCGATGCCCCACTTGGTGGTTCTTAGCAGGTTGTTTGTCGACACCGGACATGACACTCTTACTGTACCTACCGATAACACCAAAAACAAATATCTGCATTGAACAGACTCTCACAGTCCTTCAAGTCGTACAGATACAAACCTGACACTTCATTTCAGTTTGGGTGTAAGCCCATGCGAAAATCTAACATAAATGTTCGGGAGAACTCAATGGGAACCTTGAAAGAAACACATTATATTTAACTCTCCCACAAGTCTGTTAGATGCATTTAGAGAACCTGCATTTTGAAGAATACTGCGCAATCATTATGCTGCAGCTGTCGTATATATCGTGCAGCGATCACGAAAATAATATAAGAGAGATAAGCGCATATAGATGCATATCAACAGTAATTTTTTCCCACGCTCGCCATGCCTATGGGATAAGACGGCGGCCAAATTGGTACGAAGTACCCTCTGCCATGCACTATACGGTGGCCGGTGGAGTATACAGGGTGTTTTACAGTTCTTGTATCAAACGTGTGGAGGTGATATTCCTGAATGAAAATTTTGGTTAAAGACAAAATGTTCGTTGATACTTCCCGAGACTCTAGGCGTGTGTTCTTTCTTTTATTTATTTATTTATTTATTTTTTTATTCGCTGGCCCGTGGAACGAGAAGCGTCTACCAACTAAGCGTGCTTCATCTGCATATTACCTTCCTCTGTAAGTTGACAAAGTGTTTTTCAACAAGAAAAGCTTAAGAATAAGTGTTTCTAAGAGGAGAAACGTATTTTAGAAGCTTTGTTTGCCCTCCTTCATGCAGAACAGATGGCTAGATTATATACACTACTGGCCATTAAAATTGCTACACCAAGAAGAAATGCAGATGATAAACAGGTATTCATTGGACAAATATATAATACTAGAACTGACATGTGATTACATTTTCGCGCAGGTTGGGTGCATAGATCCTGAGAAATCAGTACCCAGAACAACCACCTCTGGCCGTAATAACCGCCTTGATACGCCTGGGCATTGAGCCAAAGCCGCGCGGGATTAGCCGAGCGGTCTCAGGTGCTGCAATCATGGACTGTGCGGCTGGTACCGGCGGAGGTTCGAGTCCTCCCTCGGGCATGGATGTATGTGTTTGTCCTTGGAATAATTTAGGTTAAGTAGTGTGTAAGCTTAGGGACTGATGTCCTTAGCAGTTAAGTCCCGTAAGATTTCACACATATTTTTGAACATTGAGTCAAACAGAGCCTGAATGGCGTGTACAGGTATAGCTTCAACACGATACCACAGTTCATCAAGAGTAGTGACTGGCGTATTGTGACGAGCCAGTTGCTCGGCCACCATTGACCAGACGTTTTTAATTGGTGAGAGATCTGGAGAATGTGCTGGCCCGGGCAGCAGTCGAACATTTTCTGTATCCAGAAAGGCCCGTACAGGACCTGCAACATGCGGTCGTGCATTATCCTGCTGAAATGTAGGGTTTCGCAGGGATCGAATGAAGGGTAGAGCCACGGGACGTAACACTGTTCAAAGAGCCGTCAATGCGAACAAGAGGTGACGGAGACGTGTAACCAATGGCACCCCATACCATCACGCCGGGTGATACGCCAGTATGGCGATGACGAAAACACGCTTCCAATGTGCGTTCACCGCGATGTCGCCAAACACGGATGCGACCATCATGATGCTGGAAACAGAACCTGGATTCATCCAAAAAAATGACGTTTTGCCATTCGTGCACCCAGGTTCGTCGTTGAGTACACCATCGCAGGCGCTCCTGTCTGTGATGCAGCGTCAAGGGTAACCGCAGCCATGGTCTCCGAGCTGATAGTCCATGCTGCTGCAAACGTCGTCGAACTGTTCGTGCAGATGGTTGTTGTCTTGCAAACGTCCCCATCTGTTGACTCAGGAATCGAGATGTGGCTGCACTATCCGTTACAGTCATGCGGATAAGATGCCAGTCATCTCGACTGCTAGTGATACGAGGCCGTTGGGATCCAGCACGGCGTTCCGTATTACCCTCCTGAACCCACCGATTCCATATTCTGCTAACAGTCATTGGATCTCGACCAAGGCGAGCAGCAATGTCGCGATACGATATACCGCAGTTGCGATAGGCTACAATCCGACCTTTATCAAAGTCGGAAACGTGATGGTACGCATTTCTCCTCCTTACACGAGGCATGGCAACAACGTTTCACCAGGTAACGCCCGTCAACTGCTGTTTGTGTATGAGAAATCGGTTGGAAACTTTCTTCTTGTCAGCACGTTGTAGGTATCGCCACCGGCGCCAACGTTGTGTGAATGCTCTGAAAAGCTAATCATTTGCATATCACAGCATCTTCTTCCTGTCGGTTAAATTTCGCGTCTGTAGCACGTCATCTTCGTGGTGTAGCAATTTTAATGGCCAATAGTGTATATAGCGAGGGGTACATGGAGATGGATATGTCGGCCAGAAAGAGTGTCCGGCTGGGCAATGGCGTTTATCATTTTATTAGGCTTAGTCATACTTTTCTTGTAGCACGGTTTACTGGGTAGTATTGTGCAAGGACCGTCAGTTTCTGGAAGGGATGTCGTAGAGGCGGAGAGTACCCAGCAGGTAGTACGGCTTGCGGGGGGTCAACGACCCATTCCCCATTCCCAAAAGCTGGCGCAGAGCGAGATGGCCGAGATAGGGGACGTGAGCGGCCGCCGTGTGCTGTGGCGCCAGACGGCCTGCGTTCCGTAAAGGCGACGCGCGCGTGTGTGTGTGTGTGTGTGTGTGTGTGTGTGTGTGTGTGTGTGTGTGTGTGTGTGTGTGTGTGTTTGTGTTTGTGTCAGTGCTACGCCCATCCGCTTCGCCGTCTTGTCCTTCCGCTCTGGCTACGGGTTTAGGGCGCGGTTAGTGTTCCGTCTACTGCTGTCAAGGTCACCGCTGCAGACAACCCGTCTTTCAGGTGTCAGGACGGCACGTGGGCGATGAGTTTCGACAACGTCTCCGCATTTTGCGTTTAACAGTCAAACTTAGTTTAAGAACTGTAAAATCTGGAACAAACAGTACGACCCACAAATACAAGTGTTTGCCAATTTTCTAAAAAAAACGATCACGATATGACAAGTTGTTCCCAAAATACAGTGATTTCATTAAAAAATAAAAAAAGGAATGTGCTTAAGAAAAGAGTTTTATGAAGCAAATAAGAATAGAAAATGTAAATACAAAACAAGGAAGCAAGCAAGTTTCGAGAACATACCTTCGTCGAGGAGTCAAGCAGTATATTGCTCCCTCTTACGTATATCTCGCGAAGAGACCATGAGGATAAAATCAGAGAGATTAGAGCCCACACAGAGGTACAATACGAGACTGGAATAGAAGGGAGAACCGATAGAGGTACTCAAGGTACCCTCCGCCACACACCGTAAGTGGCTTGCGGAGTATGGATGTAGATGTAGAATATTTTGCCTGCAACTGCGTAGTCGAATGTTGTGCTCCTCTACTTTTCCTTCTTTCTCTCGCTCACTCTCTCTTTACAGTTCTTAATTTTTAATTTCCTCCTCACTTGTGGTTACTCGACACTTCAATTGTTTTCAAGTATCTTCGTATGCAATACAAATTCACACTTAATGGTGTTACCTACCGGTCGACAAACAAACAGAAACGCAGTTGTTCTTCAAATCAGTTGCAATGATGGAACAAGGGAGTTAACAACAGTGGAAGAAGGAAGTTACTATGATAGAAGAAAGGAGTTCAACATAATAACATATCCCATACTGACGGTCACAAGTAACTTCTCACATATTCATTTTAACAGCAGTCATGTGACAGATGGAACATTCTCTAAAATAAAACATATTTCTGTCTCTCCTCATGCATTCCTAACCACACGCCAAGGTACCAAAGGCAAATCGTTGTGTAAAAAACACGTTTCTTATCTTGAAACATGTATTACCACACATTCAAGCAAAATACTAAGAAACTGTGACTGGTAGCGGTTACAGGGAAACAATTTCATTAATTTTAATAAATCGTTATGGTCGAGAAACAAGCAATATAGTTATAGACTGTAAGTTAGTGCTATCTAAGTGCAAAGTGTTATTGCTAATGTTCGCAGAATAAAAGATGCAGGTCCTTTTGAATAACTGTGCGATATTCACTCAAATACCGCGATACAGTATTCGTAGTACAGTTTTAGTATTTCTACTTGCTTGGACATCGTCATTCACTAATTTCGCAAACCGTTCTGGTAGCGAATTTCTAGGCTAAGAACATATTTTGTGGATGTACTCAGGGGACCCCACAATATCGGGCCATAGTTCATTATAGCGTGAAAATAAGATAAGCAACAAAATTGTTCGCAGTTCATCGCCAGTGACAGTGGGACAGTAAACGACCATATGGATGGTAAAGACAGCATACTGAATTGGCTTCGACAAAAACACGTCACAATCAACCTGTGAACCGAGGCAGAGATTTTACTACGTCAAGCACATTACACGAGAATATATCGTACGGAATATGTAAGAACAAGTAAATAACTGTTTCATTGATCATTGACTGGACTATAATGACCGCTACTGGTGACAAATTAAACGGGCTTTTTGTTCCAATACAATTTTGGTACTGCTTCAGTAAGTTTCTGCTCCATACTTAGACGAACAACGACGTTTTATCATTTATGACCATGAAGATGAAGGTGTAACCACCCACGGGAGTTGTCAATTTTTTAACGTATAGAATGACGCAGAAAATGGTTTCAATTATGGTTTAGTAATAAGAAAGCTTCAGTGGAGAAAAACGGGAGTAACAACACGAATGTCTCAACTATTTTGAGGAAACGCAAAATCATCAAAATACACTATGTGATCAAAAGTATCCGGACACCCCCATAACCATACGTTTTTCATATTAGGTGCATTGTGCTGCCACCTTCTACCAGGTACTCCATATCAGCGACCTCAGTAGTCATTAGACATCGTGAGAGAGCAGAATGGGGCGCTCCGCGGAACGACTTCGAACGTGGTCACGTGTCTGGGTGTCACTTGTGCCATACGTCTGTACGCGGAATTTCCACACTGCTAAACATCTCTAGGTCCATTGTTTCCGATGTGATAGTGAAGTGGAAACTTGAAGGGATACGTACAGCACAAAAGCATACAGGTCAACCTCGTCTGTTGACTGACAGAGGCCGCCAACAGTTGAAGAGAGTCGAAACGTGTAATAGGGAGACATCTATCCAGAACATCACGCAGGAATTCCAAACTGCATCAGGATCCACTGCAAGTACTATGGCAGTTAGGCGGGAGGTGAGAAAATTTGGATTTCATGGTCGAGCGGCTGCTCAAAAGCCACACATCACGCCGGTAAATGCCAAACGACGCCTCACTTGCTGTACGGAGCGTAAAAAACCTTTGGGATGTTTTGGAACGCCGACTTCGTGCCAGGGCTCATCGACCGACATCGATACCTCACTTCAGTGTAGCACTCCGTAAAGAATGGTCTGCCATTCCCCAAGAAACCTTCCAGCACCTGATTGAACGTATGCCTGCGAGAGTGGAAGCTATCATGAAGGCTAGGGGTGGGCCAACACCATATTGAATTGCAGCATTACCGATGGAGGGCGCCACGAACTTGTAAGTCATTTTCAGCCAGGTGTCCGGATACTTCTGATCGCATAGTGTATATCCTAGTGGGCTACGAGCAATTATTACATTCGGTCAAATGTAATCCGTTACGTCCATTATTTGGACACGCCTTTTTCAACAGGGATGTAAATATGATCTAAATAACAAGAAAAATATTTGCATAAATTGTGATGGCCATATCTAACCACTGCCCGTTACGGAATACTAGTTCGACAGAAGAGGCTTAGATTATGTCTCAGTTGCTATTAATTTTTTGGGTAACTTTTGATACGTTCCTTCCGCCGGCAGGCACAAACGTACTTCGAACGTCGGACGTATCCACATAGTTCATAATGAAGTTCTTTAATTGCATTCAGCACATGTTCGAGACGATGAGTGATTAGCCTGCTGTTTACTGTTTCCAAGTTGAATACTTCTGCCTAAATCTGGTTTAGTGGTGACTTGGTTTTAAAATATAAACTATTTTTGGCTACAGAGGATGAAGCAGCCGCCACATGAACTATTTTTGCAGCTAACAAGCATTTTAAGCAAACATCACAGAATCTCCATTAACAAACCTCTAACCTCTTACGAATTGAAACGATATGCAGGTGTATGGCTGGGGTCTGACACTGTTTTTCCAATGACATCGAGTACTTGACCACCAAGTATTTTTATGACTGATGCCCGAAAGATGTGCATGTAAACACAAAGCGCATAATCGCAACAATATTATGACCCTTTCCGGCAATCGGAGCCGCCTTTGGTACTGTGAGGGCAGCACAGAGTATAGGCATCGTTGGAGTGAGGTGTGTGTGTGTGTGTGTGTGTGTGTGTGTGTGTGTGTGTGTGTGTAGCCTTAAGGAACCCCCTGTTTTTTGTAGCCTCTTCGGCGAGCGCCAGCCACCCTCGTCCTAACGATCACCTCTGTGGTGACTACAGCATTCTTGGGTAACAACCCCTCGTTGGGAAAATGGGATTTTAATGAAACCTGTCAAAGAAGGTGTAATTAATTACCATACATCACAACACCGACGACCCCTCTTCTGTCGTACTTTTAACGGCGTCTGCCACGAAATTTGATACCACAGAATGCGGGGCAATTTGTCTAAATGATGAAGGATTGTACAGGGCGCGTAATAAGTTAATTACTTTGGACGGCGGTGGTGTTCCCAGAATATACATGTTTTAATCACAAATTATATTTATTAATAGAAGAGTTTTAACAGACTCTTTATTAATTGAGGTCGGTTCCATATGGAGGTGTTTTGGAATGCGATTAAACTTTAGTTGAGGATATCCTTAGCGTGCCCTGGTCGGAAGGTGATGCATTAATACCCAACATTAGGGGATGAAAATATGGTCGCCGTTCTTACGTTCAAGCACACAACCATATCTAAATGGATTGCTTGTTGCGTAATAACGATTCTTTCAATATAGCAAAAGTAAAATTCGATTATAAGTGAAAAAAAAAATCAGCATCGTGGAAATCTCTTGCCCTCCTGGTCCCCTCTCCCGAATCAACCAACCAATCTTGCCCTCCTTTCGTTATCAGACGGCATGAAGGATACCTCAGTACTCTGTGAGCCATCCCTTCTTCTTTACACATTTTACTATATTGTAGATCTCTAACTAACCTACTTTTTGTGTGCGCGTCTCGTCCCTGAACACGTATTTAATTCCATATCTCTCGAAATTACACCATTTCTGGAGTAAACAAGCGTCTACATCTGCCTCTATACTCTGTAAATTACCTTTAAGTGAGTGGCAGAGGGGACTTTTCATTGTGAAATACATTAATGTATCTTTTCGTTCTATTGAACGATGGGAAATCAAAAGAATTATTCATTATAAGCGTCTTTATACGATCTTAAAATTGTAACTGAATCTTCACGATCTCTGCGAAGGGATACGTAGCAGGTGAAGAGTACAGTAATCATAATTCCGCCCTGAAAACCGGTATTCGAAATTTTCTGATAGGTTATTGCGATAAATGAGCGTTTCTACAGGTGCTCGCCTTTTCTGAGTGTTCATCATTCTCTTTACGCTCTCCCGTCTGTTACACAACCCCGTGACCATCCGACAAACCTTTTTTTGTACGTTCTTAGTCCTACCTGACACGGCTTCCACAAACTTACAAAGTATTCCTACATGGAGCGTACATCTAATCCATAACAAGTTTCTTTCCTATCAAAACATAATGCGCCAGTATTTCGCTAACAAATCGACGGCAGTCATTTGCTGCACCTACAACCGAGCCTATTCCATCGTTCCATTCTGCATTCCCACACGTTATTACTAACACGTACTCCTATAGCGTGACTGATTCTATTCACTAGCTGTAAATCGCGAAGGTCAAAGGCTTCTCTGTCACTACTCTGTTTGGATAAGTAATTTGTAATTTAATTTTGCCTAGCAGTTTAGCCACCGTCAGGTTTCCTACTATGGGCTGTAATCAATATATTATCCTGTAGGTTGCACAGCTTCCTAAACAATTACTGAACTTCTAAAACTAAAGCTCGCCTCTGTGGCTGAGCGGTTCTAGGCGCTTCAGGCCGGAACCACGATGCTGCTACGGTCGCAGGTTCGAGTCCTGCCTCGGGCATGGATGTGTGTGATGTCCTCAGGTTAGTCGGGTTTAAGTAGTTCTAAGTTCTAGGGGACTGATGATCTCAGATGTTAAGTCCCATAGTGCTCAAAGCCGTTTGAACCACACTACAACTAGAAGAATGAAATCAACAACTTCTTATTACTTTAAAACCTCTGATTAACCGTTAAAACTTACACAATGAATCAAAGAAATCCCAGTATAAATATTAATTTCTAAACGGTGTTAAAACTTACATGAAACCCAAAGATTTACTGAATATGAAGAAAAAATCGCGTTACTTATTAGCTAGGCGCAGACTACTATTATTCCTTTTGGCGAAACCAGATCCCTGACATTGCAGTGGGCTTGACGCTGCTGCTTCGCGTATCTACGTCAACCAAGCATGCAGTGCGATTTTGTATACTTCTCAATGGCAACGTGTCAGTGTTGTCGCAGCTCCATTGATGATTATTGTTTTCGCCTGCAACTATGTGGAATACCTTTACGTTCCTTCCAGATCTACAGCTGCACTAACAACTACACACGTATTATTTGCTCTGTACTTTCAATCAAATTTTGTATGAATATATCAGCGTCCATGAGGTGTTTGCGACACAATAGCGCTAATCTTGGCTGCTTCTGAATAGTCACGGCGATGAATATGACTGTTATCGACAATTTGAAACCTCCCCTTAGAAAAATTTATCAATTACTGTGCTGGTAAACCTCTTACGTTATTTGATTTTGAAACAGCTGAGCAAAACTGAACGTACTCAGACAGTTTTCTCTTTACGTATTCTGATCATCACTAAACTGACACACAATATTTTTAGCGCAACGCAATCTGACTTTCAATAATTCCTACAAAAGAATGGCCCTGACTAACAATAACCTATACCTTTCATGAATCACTTACCTCATAAAGATCTTCGTTACTTGAACTACTGCAATACAGCGAGCGCCAATACTGCCAGCTAAATAAAAGATTCTAACT
Source organism: Schistocerca serialis cubense (assembly GCF_023864345.2). Lineage (NCBI taxonomy): Eukaryota > Metazoa > Arthropoda > Insecta > Orthoptera > Acrididae > Schistocerca > Schistocerca serialis. The sequence goes on from NC_064639.1 coordinate 795,527,533, forward strand.
ACTGAAGGCACTAACTACTGATAGGCATAGTTAGCAAATAAAAGATTTTGATAGAGAACAAACAATGTATTTACCTTAATAATGTTCAAAAGTCATCATATATATCTATCATTTCATGATATCCAATATTACAAATTTACTCTTTCTGATGGACACACGTCCAGATCGTCCGCTATCAAAATTCTGCCGTCTCTCTCCCCACATCCACCACTGTTGGCGGCTCACCTCCAAACTGCCCAACGCTACGCGCTGTTCACATCCAACTGCCCAACACTACAATAGCGAATATTCCAACAATGTCAACCAGCCACAGACTGCACACAGCACAGCCAGTGATTTTCATACAGAGCGCCACGTGACGTTACCAACATAAAAACCTAAACAGCCTACTTACAAATTGACACAGCAGTTTCAACACTATGACATATGGCATACTGCGAGTGGGTGGTGAGTATTGGGCCCAAGACTACTGCAGAAAACAGAATAGTAATGTTTCCTGTTCATTTAGAAATATCGCATGTAACGGTTAACCTTCATCAATAGTAGTTTTTGGTTTATCAGGCGTGAAGAGCGCTAGTTGGATTACACCTGATCGGTTTTATCTGAACTCTTACTCCTTGATTTTGTTCTACACAGTTCAATGTGCTTGAAATCGGAGTATGTAATAGAATTACGCTAGAAATGTAGGTGAGTTATATCGCCCTGTAACTCTGTGGGTCAGTTCTGCCGTTCATTTACTGCGTGACTGCTACAGTATTCCCTTCCAATGGCGGGGAACAGTTCTTGGCTCTCACAATAAATACTGATTAAGGGAAAGCACGATACGCAGAACAATTTCTTGTCGTTACCACTCTTGGTGTTGTCGTGAGTGACTTCTTCACTCCTAAGACAGTTTTGATGCAGCTCTTCATGGTGAACTAACCTGCGTAAGCCTCCTCATCTCTGCTCAACTACTTACTGTGATCTACATCCGTCTGTACCTACTTACTGCATTGAAGCCTAAGTTTCCATCTATAATCCCCCACTCCTCAGCCACCCCAGCCACACACAGTTCCCTTCTGAAATTTCATGAAAATATCCCGCTGCAATGAGAAACGCCTTTGTTTTAAATACGTCCGCTGCAAATCGTATATCTTGTCTGTGAAACTATCTCCCCTATTTCTCGATAATACAAAACTTGCCACCGTTTTCTGAACTTTCTCGATGTATTGCTTTAACCTTATTTGGTACAAATTCCACACAGCGCAGCAGTACTTCAAAAGACGGCGGACAAGCATAGTATAGGCATATGTGTTGCATTTTCTAAGTGTTCCGCCAATAAAACGCAATCTTTCGTTCGCCTTCCACGCAACATTTTCTGTGTTTTCTTTCCAACTTAAGTCGTTCATAACTGTAATTCCTAGGTATTTAGTTGACCTTACAACCTTCAGATTTGATTTATTTATGGTGTAACCGAAGTTTAACGAATTCCTTTTAGCACCGATGTGGAGGACCTCACACTTATTCTTTATTTAGGCTCAACTGCCAATTTTTGCACCAAACAGATATCTTTTCTAAATCGTTTCGCAATTTGTTTTCGTCTTCTGAAGACTTTACTAGGCGGTAAACGACAGCGTCGTCTGCAAACAACCTCAGATTGTCTCCTAAATCGTTTATATAGATAAGGAGCAGCGGGGAGCCTATAACATCACCTTAGGGAACGACAGAAATCACTTCTGTTTTTATCGATCAGTTTCCACCAATTATTACGACCTGTGATCTCTCTGACAGGAAATCACGAATCCAGTCGCGTAACGGAGACGACATTCCATAAGTAAGCAACCTGATTACAAGCAGCTTGTGAGCTACGGCGTCCAAACCCTTCCGCAAATATAGAAATACGGAATTAATTTCAGATCCATTGTCGGCTAGCTGTATTTCAGGAGAACGATGTTTTCGAATCCATGTTGACTGTGTGTCAAGAGATCGTTCTCTTTTGAGGTAATTCATAATGTTCAAATACAATATATGTTCCAAAATCATGCTACATATCGACGTTGATGATATGGGCCTGAATTTTATTGGATTACTCGTACTGCCTTTCTTAGATATTGGTGTGACCTGTGAAACTTTAGAGTCTTTGGGTACGGATCTTTCGTCGAGCGAACGGTTGTGTATGACTGTTAATTATGGACCTATTGCGTCAGCATACTCTCAAAGGAACCTAACTGGTACCCAATCTCGATTGGAGGACTTGCCTTTATTAAGCGACTTAAGTTGCTTCACTAATCTGAGGATATCTACTTCTAAGTTACTTATGTTTGCAGCTGTTCGTGATACGAATTCTGGAATATTTACCTCATTTCCTTCTGTGAAGGTATTTCGGAAGGCTGTGTCTAGTAATACTGCTTCAGCACGATAGAATTCTCATTACTATAGCGCAGAGAAGGCATTGGCTTTTCTCTTCTGCACTTTTGCTTGATATAAAGCAACATTTTATAAAAATATTTCATCAAAAGCTTCCTACTATTGATATTTGTATCCGATGTTAAACAGTTTCTCTTTTTCAGAAACGCTTTTCTTGCTGTTGCCATTCTGTGATTTATATCCTCTCTACTTCAGCCACCTCTAGTTACTTTGCTACGCAAACAGCAAATTTCATCAACTCCTTTTCTAATCTAATTCCCTCAACCACCTAATTTAATTCGAGTACAGTCCACTACCTTTGTTTTACTTTTCTTGATGTTCACCTTGTAACGCCTTTTTAAAATATTACCTTAGCATCCAAGTACTTTGTCGTCTCTGACAGAATTGAAATGTTATCGGCATACCTATAAATGGTTATTTCTTCGCCATGAGCTTTATTTCCCTTTCCAAATTTCTTAATGGCTTCCTTGTCTGCTTGGTCAATATAAAAATAGAATAACTTGGGATATAACAAAAAGAAAAGAAAAAAAAACGAAAAGTCTCACTTTCTTCTCGAATACTGGTATTTGTACAAGTTGTAGATGACCTTTCACTTCTTTTATTTTATCCCCGCTGTCTTTAGAATTTCAAAGACTACACACCAGTCAACATTGTCAAAACTGTAATATATTTAGACATCGGATTAATTCAGAGAAAGCACGATTTGGACGAAAATTACGTGTCGCAACAACACCACGGAAATTTGGACACGAAACGTCTGCTGTCGTCTGAAGATGGGGCCTGACCCAAAACCAGTAATGCCAAAATAAAACGTGGGTTGAGGAGAATGTATCTGGTCTCTGAGCTTCTTCTGGCCATTACATCGTATTAGTTTATTTTAGCCAAGTGCAGGACCCCAGAACCGATTATTACATTTTTAGTTAAATTTATCCATGTTATATGGATGTTATTTGAGGGCTGCGACTATGTTGTAAAATTTTTATAAGTAATATATACCGCAATGGTTACTTGGAAATAATAATATAACTTATTTAAAAACGTCTCCAATGCTGATAGCCTATTTCATTGAAAAAAAGAAGGAAAAATTATCTTTACAAACTACTCACCTAATATTTGCCATGACATAGTTACATCTAGAAATAAATATTTCATATTCATTGTATACTGCTGTTTTAGCAACAGAAAATTGTTTACGTTAGCTTTTAGGTCTTGTTGTAAACAAATGATTGTGTAACCGTTCAGTAGTGACGTACTTGCTACTGTGCTCTGTGTGCCAGAAAAGGAAATTACCAACAGAAATGCAATTAAATGCACTAAGAAAATGACTAATCATGCTTATCACATAATGTAGACACTATAACATATTTGTCTTCCTGAACAGCAGTCTCTATCGACACACTAAATCACTGGCCCACACACCTAAGGAAACTAAACTCGCTTCATATTAATTACTTTGTAACAATAACTGTTAATAGACAGATGATATCAGCATGCCGCCGAAATGTGTTATGTTAATAAAATGTTAGTAACAAATGGCTGTGGCAGTTTATATCATTTCATTTCATAAAAAAGATTGTATTCTGCTGACACGGCAGATACTTCTAGCGTTTACAAGGTAATTAACTTCACATCTCCAAATCTGATGCGCGGCGAACGTCTCGCCTCTCCCGTTTCTCACACAGTTTTATGTATCAAATCGTACTGATCGCTGTAGCCGGTTCCATACATCGTTTACTGAGGGAGAAGATCGATGTTGAAAGTTAATAATGTACGCGGTCATGTGCTTCGTTAGCTGTACCAGCGAAGCGAGCCGCACGGGCACAATGCGCACCTACTGTGTCCGGCGATCTTATCTGAGGGAGCCCTGTGTCTCCCTCTGGCTACATGACGGAACGGCCCATAAAGTGCAGTTCAACAGTTTTATGCGTTTAAACACGTTACGTTTCCATTAGGCAAGATCGAACTCTTCCTGTAGAGGTTGCCATCCAGAGATAACTCTTTAGGGTACGAGATGTGGTATGCGATATGGGGATGAGTCGTTGAACTCCCGAGCCTTCTATGACGCTGGTAAGAATAAAGATATTTCAAAGATATGTTAACAGAGCAACTGCTTATAACGTGGGAATATATGAAGATATGCTTTCAGATGAAAAATACAGCTGACAGGAATGATTCAGCTGTTGTGTACTTTCCAGCTACTTGTGTAGCTACCTGTGTAGCGAAGGTCGCTACTGCACTGTGAGCCATTTTCACTCTTGTTTGTTCGTTTACTGTGACGTACACTCAACTATATGTTTATGGCCGCAGCCAGTCCCGTCAATTACTTATATGGACAGACCACTACTGTACTACTGATGTCAGTTCTTTGTTTAGCAACACTCGGGCAGATTCAACTTATGCACAGATCATGACGAAGAAATGCCTGGTGTTTCATGAACACAATAAATGTGTCCATATAACGCCAGGCGTAGCTTCCTCATGAACTATGCCTGAGTTTCCTGAGAGAGTGAAATGCTCCTTAGTGAAACCACTTTACAGGCAGGTACAGTACCACAAAAGTAAAGAAGGTCACCAGTCAATATATTCACTGTCAGTGCTTTAAAAAGTTTTTGATAAATCAATGTGTAGGAGAGTACTGGCGCTTCTCAGTAATGGTCTGGGATTTCAAAGAAGATAAAAACAGTTTGGTCTTCACATACAACGAGACTCAGGCGACACAACTAGTAACCTTTTCGAACCTATATCCACCTATGACAGAAGGGCACTAAAAATCGTGGGCTGCGCGAAGTAATGGAAGAATAATTGTGATACCTAGATTTCCGTAAAGCGTTTGACACGCTGCCCCACTACAAACTCTTAGCGAAGGTCGGAGCCTACTGATTAGGTTGCCAGATATGTGGGCGGCTTGAAGACCCTTTGTGTAACAGAGCCCAGTATGTTGTCCTCGATGGCGAGTGTTCATCAGAGACAAGGGCATCGTCAAGACTTCCCCAGGGAAGTGTGATGGGAGCGGTCTTCTGCTCTATTTACATAGAAGGTCTGACGAATAGGGTGAGTGGCAATCTGTGGATGTTTCCTGATGACGATGCGGTGCACTTGAAGGTGTTGTCGTTGAGTGACTGTAGGAGGATAATTTAGACAAAATTTCTAGTTGTTATGATGAACGGCAGTTTGCTCTAAATGTGGAAAAAATGTTTTAGTGCAGATGTGTAGCACAAACAAATGTATAACGTCGAATACAGTATTAGCTGTGAGCTGCATGACACAGTCAAGTCGATTAAATATATAGGCGTAACGTTGCAAAGTGACACGAAATGGAACGAGCAAGTAGAGTCGATCGTAAGGAAGGTGAACGGTCGACTTCGTTTCATTGGAATAATTCTAGGAAAGAGTAGCTCATCTATAAAGGAGACCGCGTAGATCACAAGTGTACGACCCATTCTTGAGTATTGCTCGCGTGTTAGGGATCGCGACCAGGTCGGATTAAAGGAAGCTATCGATGCTACTCCGAGTCGGGCTGCTAGAATTGTTACTGGTGGGCTCCGTGAACTCAAGTGGGAATCTCTAGATGGAATAAGATGTTCTTTTTGCGAAACACTCTTAAGCATGTTTAGAGTACCGCCATTCGTGACAGCCTGCAGAATGTTTCAGCTGGGACCATCATACGTCTGTGGCTAAGGCCGTGAAGCCAAGGTAAGAGACCAGGCTTTGCACATAACGTACATAATCATTTCTTCCTCGCTGTGTTTGCGGCAGCAACAAGAGCGGGAATGACTATATGATAACGTCGTAAGTTCCATGATGCTTTTTATGGTTGTTGCTGTTGCATGAAGGGAAGTCGTAACGCTATAGAATTGTAGCGAAGTTTGGTGCAGGGCGTGGCAACCGACAGGCAACGTTAGCAAATATAACGTAGTGGCAACAGGCAGAAAGATGCGTTACTGTATGATTACACAAGTGTAGAACAATCACTGGAAGCAGTCACATCCATAAAATATCTGGGAATACGCGTGCACAGCGATTTAAAGTGGAACAACTACATAAAATTTATCACAGGTACGGCAGACGCCAGACTGAGATTTATCATAAGAACCCTCAGATATTCAACCCACCCACACACGAGGTAGCTCACAAAACTCTCGTTTGTAAGTTTGGGATCTTTACATAATAGAATTGACAGAGGAAATAGAGAAGATCCAGAGAAGAGCAATACATTTCGTTACAGGTTGAGTAGTAAGTGCGAAACCGTAAGGGAGATGCTCGGCCAACTCAGTGGCAGATTCTGCAGGGGAGGCAGTTTCCATGACGGTATGTTTCGCTGATAAAATTCCGAGAATGTACGTTCCTAGATTAGTAAACCAAGATATTGCTTCCTCTTAGGTATATCTTGCGAAAAGAGCACAAAGATAAACTGAGAGAGGTACAAGATCACACAAACAATCGTTCTTCACACAGAACGTTCACAGCTGGAACGGAAATGTGGAAGAGCTACACTACTACGAGGGTCACTCCAAAAGAAATGAACACTATTTTTGTAAAAATACAGTTTTCATTCTGCATGTGTGAGATTTTTACAATATGTAGATACATCCTTCCCGCTTGTTTTCAAACTTAGTTCAACCTGTTCCTGTGAGTGGCGCCGTCACAGCATGTCTTCATGACGGCTGCTACACTTGACGTTCGTCAGAAGCAACGTGCTGTCATAGAATTCCTGTGCTGTGAAAACGAGACTGTGGGAAACATCCACAAGAGGTTGAAAAAGATGTATGGAGATGCTGCTGTCGATCGCAGTACAGTTAGTCGGTGGGCAAGCAGGTTACGTGATGAAAGCGGGCACGGCAATATTGAGGATTGTCCTCGCAGCGGCAGGCCTCATACTGCACACACTCCAGACAATGTGCAGAAAGTTAACGAACTGGTGACTGCTGACAGACGCATCACAGTGAACGAATTGTTACACTACGTTGGGACAGGGGAAGGAAGTGCTTGCAGAATACTGAAAGTGTTGGCGTTAAAAATGGTTTGTGCCAGGTGGGTTCCCAGGATGTTGACAGTAGCTCACAAAGAAACAAGAAAAACGGGATGCAGCGAACTTTTGGAACAGTACGAGAATGGCGGAGATGAATTTCTTGGAAGAATTGTGACAGGTGATGAAACATGGCTGCATCATTTTTCACCAGAGGCGAAGAGGCAATCAATGGAGTGGCATCATGCAAATTCACCCAAGAAAAAAATTCAAAACCACACTTTGTGCTGGAAAAGTTATGGCTACGGCGTTTTTCGATTCCGAAGGACTTTTGCTTGTGGACATCATGCCAAGTGGAACCACCATAAATTCTGATGCACATGTGACGACACTGAAAAAACTTCAAGCTCGACTGAGTCGTGTTCGACTTCATCGGCTAAAGCAGGATGTTTTGCTGTTGCACGACAATGCACGGCCACATGTCAGTCAAAAACACCATGGAAGCGATCACAAAACTCGGATGGACAACACTGAAACACCCGCCTTACAGTCGTGACCTGACTCCATGTGACTATCATATTTTTGGGAAACTGAAAGACTCTCTTCGTGGAACAAAGTTTGAAGATGATGACTTCCTTGTGCACGCTGCCAAACAGTGGCTCCAACAGGTTGGTCCAGAATTTTACCGTGCGGGTATACAGGCGCTGGTTCCAAGATGGCGTAAGGCAGTTAAGAGGGATGGAAATTATGTGGAGAAATGAAAATATTGTTCCTAAAGGATGTATCTACGCACTGTAAAACTTTCAAACATGTAGAATAAAAGATGGATTTTAAGAAAAATAGTGTGCATTTCTTTTGGAGTGACCCTCGTACATAAAGTAACCTCCAGCACACAGCATAAGCTGGCTTGCGGAATACTGATGTAGATGTAGCTCTTCGAGGGTCTGCCGATTCAGATTTTTCACCACTTCCGTGACACGCTTCCTTGGTCATCATTCGCGCTTCCATTGTTTGGACACGTTCAGGGCCCCTGTTTGGTATGGGTCCCACTCACTTAAGCAGTATTGTAATATGGCTTGCAGATGTTTTTTTGTAAGTGGTGTTCTTTGTAGACTAACTGCAGTTACACAGTGACCTGTCAATGAACCTGTTTATCTACGGATTGGCCCCTTGTGATCATTCTATTTCATATCAGCACGAATTTTTCCCCCCAGGCATCTGTATTTGGCAACGGCCATGCCGCAGTGGATACACCGGTTCTCGTGGGATCACCGAAGTTAAGCAGTGTCGGGCGTGGTCGGCACTTGGATGTGTAACCATCCAGGCCGCCATGCACTGTTGCCATTTTTCGGGGTGCACTCAGCCTCGTGATACCAATTGAGGAGCTACTCGACCGAATAGTAGCGGCTTCAGTCAAGAATACCATCACTACGAACGGGAGAGCGGTGTGCTGACCACACGCCCTTCCTATCCGCATCCTCCTCTGAGGATGGCACTGGGGTCGGATGGTCCCGATGGGCCACTTGTGGCCTGTAGACTGAGGGATTTTTAACACACATCTGTATTTATTGACTGATGCCAGTAGTGGTTAACAGATAGTGCACTGCCAGAACTGCATGCCCAATCGACGTCCGAGAAGCCTCGGAATATGACCTCAGGGCAGCTCAAGACGCAGATGTGCCGGGAGCGGCACTTCTCCATTGTTACCGTAAAAAGACAGAAATTTTCCACGATTTTTAACTGGGTTCTATAAATTTTGCCTCACACTCCAGCTGTCACATATTCGTTATGGATCGGCAGCTATCGTGATGGAACAGATTGAAATGAAACGGTCGAGAGTGAGGACGGGTTTCGGTGGCAGCAGAGGGCAGAGCGGGCACCGCCGCATTGCAGCTGCCTCTGAGGAGGGGCGCGACCGCGGTAGCAGAGCTGCCCTGCGTGGGCCGTTGACGCTGGCCGGCCGGTCGGTTGTCGCGCCGCTTATGGTGGTCGTCAAGGCCGCCGGGGCTCTGCGCGACGCCGTCTGTGTCTGCACACCAGCGTCCAGGGGAGCAGCGCACGTGTGCCGTACAGCTGACCCTGCAACCAGCGGCCTTCGACTGCCGCTGGCGACCAGAGGCGGACGTACGCTTCTGTAGTTACTCAGTTCAGCGAAACTTAGATTTGGGGATCCAAGTTAAACGTCAATAAATGTAATTCGAAGAGTAGCTTCTTCTGACATAGCCGGCCGGAGTGGCCGTGCGGTTCTAGGCGCTACAGTCTGGAGCCGAGCGACCGCTACGGTCGCAGGTTCGAATCCTGCTTCGGGCATGGATGTGTGTGATGTCCTTAGGTTAGTTAGGTTTAATTAGTTCTAAGTTCTAGGCGACTGATTATCTCAGAAGTTAAGTCGCATAGTGCTCAGAGCCATTTCTTCAGACATACGGGCAGTATTTCTGTTCACGAGGAGAAGGCTTCACGATATGGCAATACGAAACAGTTTCTACAAATGAAAAACCTCTTGCGAACGTCTGACGATATCAATGCTTAGGAAGGCTCTTCCGACAGGGAGAGCTAACCCTGTTAGCTGTGGTAATTCGAATAATGCCCTTACCGCTATCAGCAACAGTTAAATGAAATACGTTACTGACAAAGGCACAAAATACAAAGATGTGTACTTTCAGGAAAAGCAAATAAACATACTGTCTCGTTAGACAATTACACAAGAACAAACCCACTGATAAAAGCGTAGACACATGCCACAAAGGTATGCCGCTGGTTGATCGTTGTCAAAAATCAGATCAAATAGCCAGTCCGAAAAAGGATTTGGGGCAGAATCTAGTTGACATAATACTATAAAACGCTTACAACTCTCAGTCGTCTTGTATGCTTAGTTTCGGCTTTCCGGGCGGGAAGGAGCGCCGGTGCCCGGCACGAAACCGCCCGGCGGATTTGTGTCGAGGTCCGGTGAGCTGGCTAGTCTGTGGATGGTTTTTAGGCGGTTTTCCATCTGCCTCGGCGAATGCGGGCTGGTTCCCCTTATTCCGTCTCAGCTACACTATGTCGGCGATTGCTGCGCAAACAAGTTCTCCACGTACGCGTACACCACCATTACTCTACCACGCAAACATAGGAGTTACGCTTGTCTGGTGTGAGACGTTCCCTGGGGGGTCCACCGGGGGCCGAACCGCACAATAACCCTGGGTTCGGTGTGTGTCGGCGGAGCGGTGAAGTGGACTGGGGTAGTCGTCGTGAGGTTGCGGACCACTGCGGCTGCGGCGGGGACGGAGCCTCTCCGTCTCTTCTAGATCACCGATTAACATGAGATAATATAACATAACATGTTTAGTTTAGAGATGCGCGCGACAGCAAGGTTACATGCGTCTTGGTTATATGGCGACAGATGCCTAAATACGGATTGACAGGAAGTACATCATATGTGATTGTTGTTTCATCATACACCGTCCGTCCACAAAGTTCCGAGACTGATTTTATTTCCGCCGTACAAGCGACGTCAGCTCATAACTACGGTGGGAGCTTGCACTAACAACTGTAAACAACAGGTGAGCTTTCGACCAGACAGTTGTGAGAAGGCAGTGTTGAGTAGCGGAGGTGCGATCGTAGTTTGTCAACGCTGTTGTGTCACAATCGCAATTGGGCAACATCTCTATATCAAGTGTTGAAGACATTCTCCAGAATATTTTTGAAGAAGAGAGAAGTGTGTGGAAAGTTTGCTCCGCACACCTTGACTCCCGAACAAAGACAACGAGGCGTGGTCGCCTGTCTCAACTTGACTGAAATGCAAAACACGGACAATTCTTCGCTGGAAAAAATCATAGCAGGTGACGAGACTTAGTACTGTCAATGCGGACTTACCACAAAATGACAAAAGTACAGAAATTCTCAGTGAGGGTCAACAGCCGGCCGCTGTGGCCCAGCGGTTCTAGGCGCTTCAGTCCGGAACCGCACTGCTGCTACGGTCGCAGGTTAGAATCTTGCCTCGGGCATGGATGTGTGTGATGTCCTTAGGTTCGTTAGGTTTAAGTAGTTGTAAGTCTAGGGAACTGATGACCTGAGATGTTAAGTACCATAGTGCTTAGAGCCATTTGATATGAGGGTCAACACTTTGACAACATACCCGACGAACAAGCCAATGCGACACGTGAGTTGAACAACTTCCCAAATAAGGGCTTCACTGACAGTGTCATATGAGCGTGTACTCAACAACTGGGGGAAAGACTGGGAGAGGGGGGGAGGGGGGGGGTGGAGAGAGAGAGAGAGAGAGAGAGAGAGAGAGAGAGAGAGAGAGAGAGAGAGAGAGAGACTGTGTACAACACCTGAAGCATTAAAGTCACCTTCCTAACGTATCTCTATTTGTTATTAACCTGGCCTCGAAACTTTTTGGACTTACGGGCTAGAATGTCTAAGAGCTGTTCTGACCAGATTAATGTCACCCAGAAGAATTCTTGCAATCTTGTAGAACCGTAATCCCTTCACATTCCTACAGTAATCGACCAGATGTTGTAAATGGACCACGAGCCAATCCCAGAGATGACTTCATACCCCTACAAGGAGCGCAGGACATTAATGCGCGCTATATCGTTCGTGGGACTGCACGTATACTGCATTTCTGTTGGTTGCCTCGTCATAGCAGGGAGTCAAGCATTGTGGGACAGTGTCATCAACATACACATCTGAGTGGTTCTTCACTTTGGAAAGAGGGATGCATGGGATTCTTCGCGTCTCTGGAAATGGCCTCATTTTCAAGCGAAGCTTGATGACAGTGTACAAAGTTGCACGAAACTACTGTATTACGTTAATATAATTGTAATTCAGTTACTATTCCACTCGTTTTTAACAGCCTGTGGTGAGAGTTAATACAAACTTGCAGTGTCAAATTTCATTTAGTGGTTATTAAATTAGCAATCATATCCCTAATCCGAAGGATGTCGGGAAGGACACCTTTGCGGAGTTCCAAAGAGTAGAGTAACAGTGCGGCTGACGGAAGCTTTTCATCTGATCACGAAGCGTGTTAAGAATGCTAAAATAAGAGAGGGTTGTTAAAAGTGAAAGATCCAGGTTCGAGTCTCGATTGGGCTCAAAGCTTTATTCTGTCAGCGAGGTAGCGGGCGCTGCGAAAGGGGACTCTAGAGAGCGAGAGCGTACGTGGAGAGACGAGTTATGTTAATCCCAACCTGCCCCCACTGCGCACTGTGTGTACCAACTACGCTGATCACCGTTGCACTGAAGAAGGCAGCGATAGCTGTATTCCAGGTAAAAAGAAAAAAATCCCGTGATGGGGACTTTGAGGTACATGTCTATTTTCAGAGCTCTAACTGGCAGCATTGAAAAACCACGTCACGCTTTTTCGTTGTGACATTATCTTTTTTTCTAGGGATCCATATGTGATGAACACTCATTCATCATGTACTTGCCAATTTCACTTCTGTAGTTGGACGATTATCTTGCCACTACAACGCTATTCGTCTGCGAATAGTGTAAATTATGCGAGTTTTCGTGTCTTAACTGTTTGGGTGCTGTTTTTATGAAGTGTGGATGGGAAACTCGTCTAGTGTTTGCCTGGATGAGCGTGGGAAAACGTTTATAGTGCAGACTCCGACTTACCGACAGATCAACGATTTTTAATCCGGCGCGTGGATTTAATCCAGATATAGGATGTAAACACCTTTTCGCCGTCTAGTTTCCAAACTTATTTTTAGTTGGCTACCGGTTTCGGCGATTTACTAAGCCATCTTCAGGCCCCTGACCAACATGTAGGAAGATTCCACCTCGGTATCAGAACTGAGATGGAATCTTCCTACACGGCGGTCAGGTGCCTGAAGATGGCTTAGTAAATCGCCGAACCGGTAGCCAAATAAAATAAATTTGGAAACTAGGCAGCTAAAAGGTCTTTAATTTGACATCTTGTATCGAACAGCCGAATCCCGCAACCATCTCAGAAAAAGTGGACATCCAGATATAGTTAATCAGCCTGCTTCGCTACCAAGCACTCCACGCATACACTATATGAACAGACTGTTTGAAGAAGAACCACCACACCTGCATTACAGACGCTGAGAATATGCCTCTTAGTGACACTCAAACATGTCGAATTATCTACATCTACATGATTACAGTTCACAATTAAGTGCCTACCAAATGGTTCGTCGAGCAACCTTCAAACTATTTCTCTAGCGTTCCACAACTCTGACAGCTGGCGGGAAAAACGAATACTTAAATCCTTCTGTGCGAGCTCTGATTTCCCTTATTTTTTCAATGATGATCGTTCCTCTCTATGTAGGTCGGCGCCAACAAAATATTTTCACTCTCAGAGGAGACAGTTGGTGACTGATACGGCATGAGAAGATCCTACCGCAATGAGAAACGCCTTTGTTTTAACGATTGTCACCGCAATTCACGTATCATATCCGTGGCGCTCTCTTCACTGTTTCGCGATAATACAAAAACGAGCTGCTGCCTTTGAAATTTTTCGACGTCCTCCATCGATCATGTCTGATGCGGATCGCACTCCGCACAGCAGTGCTCCAGAAGAGGACGTACAAGCGTAGTGCAAGCAGTCTCTTTAGTAGGCTTGTTGCATTTTCTCAGTGTTCTGTCAATAAATCTTGGTTTGCTTTACCCGCGACATCACCTATGTGATCGTTCTAATTTAAGTTATTCGTAATTATAATCCCTAGGTATTTAGATGAGTTTACAGGCTTCAGATTGCGTGATTTATTGCGTAACCGCATAGAACTCTTTTAGAAGACTTCAAATTTTTCATTATTTAAAGTCAACTGCAATTATTGCACCATATCAATATTCTGTTCAAATCATTTTCCAATTAGTTTTGATTATCTGATGACTTTAGAAGACGGCAAATGACAGTATCGGCTGCAGACAATCTAAGAGTGCTACTCAGATTGTCTCCTAAATCGTTTACGTAGATCAGGAATAGCAAAGGGTCTATAACGCTTCCTTGAGGAACGACAGACATTACTTCTGTTTCCCTCGATGACTTTCCGTCAGTTTATACGACTTGTGACCTCTCTGACAGGAAATCACGCATCTATTTGCAAAACTGAGACGAAGGTCCCATAGGCACGCAGTTTAATTAGAAGTCGCTTGTGAGGTACGGTGTCAAAAGCCTTCTGGAAATCTAAAAATATAGAATCAGTTTGACATCCCTTGCCAACAGCACTCATTATTTCGCGAGAATAAAGAGCTAGTTGTGTTTCGTGTGTTTCGCAAGAACGATATTTTCTGAATCCGTGTTGGCTGTTTGTCTATACATCGTTCTCTCTGAAATAACTCAATGTTCGAACACAGTATATGTTCCAAAATCCTACTGCAAATCGAAGTTAACAATAATGGTCTGTAAGTCAGCGGATTACTCCTGTTGTCTTTCTCGGGTATTGGAGCAACTTCTGCAGCTTTTCAGTCTTTAGGTACGGATCTTTCAACGACTGATCGGTTGTATATGATTGCTAAACATGGAGCTATTGTACCAGCATATTCTGAGTGGAATCTGACTTGTATACCATCAGGACCGGAGGCCTTGCCTTTATTAAGTGATTTAAGCTACTCTGCTACACTGAGGGTATTTACTTATCATAGTTGACCAACCAAGATTGCCATCTGCATGGACTGGGTCTTTAGTGGTAGTAGAGTGATGGTATTCGGCACACAAGCAACAAGTCAGAACCCAGAAGAAACTTCAGTTGATAGAATTTGGGTGATAATGGGAGGAAAAATGGATGATTGCATGAGACATCAAGAATGATGATCTGTTTCTTGGATGGGGACATTAGAAATGGCAGTCGTCTGGATATTATTGAACCAGGCTTGAACCTCTCTCTTCCAAATAACGTAGATGTAATTGCTCTACACCATAAGCTGATTCTGACAGAACCAAATTACATAGGAGTCGTCTACAATACTTCAAAAAAGAAAAGTTTCCGTGTCCATGATTAATAATATTCTCAGTCACAAGACTAAAAACAAACAATTCTTCGAGGCATCCAACCAAATGCCATACGATTTACTTTTGTAGTTTAATTAAAGCAAGCTTGCACGGATTCCTTAGCACTGTCTTTCGTTTAACTGGTTTTTAAAATGACATGTAATGTCAATGGTCATAGTTGTGCGATTTGAGGTACTGTACACGTAAGCTTTGTAAGGTAACTTCACTGACAGGTACGTGTTCAGTCGCTGTCTAAAATACGGAATTCGAAAAGTTTGTGCAATTCGCCTAGCGCATTTACCACGAAGCCTAACGCAGAAAATTACACAGTACTCTAAAGGAATCAGATGCTACGTGATACGATATGCTTTCTAAATTGCAAAGTAGTTCTAAAACGAATAAGTCGAGGCAAGGGACGGCCACACAAAAAAATGGACGATATTCTCGTCAGCAACAATCTTAATAAGAGTCAGGAATCTGGTGAGTTCCAGGAAAGAAATATGAAGATCTTTACGGATTCAGCAATGACGCACACCGTGGTAATTAAAACAAGTGGAGACTGTTCTATTTCGCAGAAAGGCATGAATCAACTGCCAGTGCCTAAACCAGCGATCCAAAGCTGCACTGGATTAAGAGCCCCGTTTCACTCTGGTTTCTAAGATGAATGGCCACCACATCTCATCGTGAGGCTGAACTGTTGCTAGTGTTTCCCCGAAACGTGATGCTGTTGTGGTATTACATCCGATAAGAATTACTTCATTTCTAGTGGTGCAGGGAGCACAAAAAATGGTTACTCAGTATGATAATTTTACGCAGACTTTTTCACAACTTTTCTTATACTTTCACCCCTGAAGGACGTCATATATGAGTCCTCACCACAACAAATTACAGTGTCTTATTAAACATTACATTAAAAATCGTGACGAAAAATAAATAAAATTTGGTTAACATTCAGACAAGAGAAGTTTTTGTAAGGTTTTTGTAAACCTAGACCCAATGGGTGTACGAGCGATTGCTACACCCCGTTCCTAAATTACATGTATTCGGTTTACTGCCAGCCGTTGAACATCGGAAGCCATGCCTCACATATACAGGGTTTATCATAATTAATGGAGTAAACGCATACAGTTGAAAGTATACGATACTAAAGCAAAACAGTTTAGTAAACGTGGACTCTAAAATGCGTACCTTAAGAACTATGAGCGCTTCTTCATCTTCCATGACGTGAAACAAATATCTTCTACTGCAAGCTCTTTGCTTTACGTATTTTGGGAGAAGACAGTACGGACCAAGACAAGAAAAAACGGTCTAGTAAACGTGCATACCCTAGCAGCTGGGAGTCCTTGTTCAGCAGAAGAGATGTGTTTCACACCAGCGAAGATGAACAATTGCTCATAGCTTTAAGGTATGCATTTTAGAGGCCATGTTTAGTAGGCTTCTTTCCTTCTAGTATCGTGTACTTTCAACTGTACGCGTTCATGCCGTTAATTATAATACGCACTTCCTCACTTTCGGTTTTGTGGGGGGGAGGGGGGGGGTCCGAACCGCACAATAACCTTGGGTTCGTTGTGGGGCGGCGGAGGGGTGAGGTGGGCTGCGGTAGTCTTGGGGTTGTGGACCACTGCGGCTGCGGCGGGGACGGAACCTCTCCGTCGTTTCTAGGTCCCCGGTTAACATAACATGCTGAATATTAGCCACCCATGTAAACTGATAAAGAAATTTTCAACAAGAAAACCGTAAGAACGATATATCTTAAGTGGAAAAAGATATTCTTGGACCGAATCAGAAACTTTAATTTTGCTCGGTCCAGCCCCTTCCCTACGAAGCAGAAGACCGCATTATAGGCCACACGCATTGCATATGAACCGAGCAGAAAGCCTACGCCCTGCTGCCTCCCAGGTGCTTAAATAATGGAAAAGGACGCCTAACGTCGCCAAGAAGTGGCAGTGAACAGTTTGTCCATAACAGAAGTTGTTCCGTATGATGTGATCTATCACCCCCAGACATTTGATGCAAAGACTTTGAATCATCCTGTATATATAAATGCTCAGCTTTAGTGTGATAGTAATGAGGTGGAGGCGTGGCAGTGATGCGAAAGATCAGAACACTGGTCTAAACCTAAACGAATGAACCATGACAAATTAATCTATTAGTGGTTCCAGTCTGGCTCTCCTGTTGGTGACAGAACGTAACTTCTAGTTCTCGTAATGATGCATGCTATGATACTCCATACTTACACTTCGACGGTGTGCGATGACAGTAGCAATGTGACATCTGTCCGATGGCTGCTGGATAGCTGCTGGAAAATGCGACAATTCATAGCGACTGGTAACTGCCGGTGACTGGCCGAGTGAATCTGTGCGTCCGCTGAAATCCGCGGTCGGTGGGTCAATATTCATTTGCAAACTAATTGCCTGGCGTCAGACAGAAACTGGATTATTTCCTGTGGTCAACGCCGTCTGTGGCGTCAGAGTCCAACTATGGCGGACGGATCGGACTATTTGTATGATTTATGGCGGAAGCACAATATTGTACCTTTTAAGTGCGTCGTGTAAAGAGCCAAAGAAACTGGTACACCTGCCTAATATCGTATAGTGCCTCAGTGAACACGCAGAAGTGCCGCAACACGACGTGGAATGGACTGGACTAATGTCAGAAGTAGTGCTGGAGGGAACTGACACCATGAATCCTGCAGGGCTGTCCATAAATTCCTAAGAGTACGAGGGGTGGAGATCTCTTCTGAACATCACGTTACAAGGCATCCCAGAATGCTCAATAATGTTCATGTCAGGAGAGTTTGGTAGCCATCGGAAGTGTTTAAACTCAGAAGAGCCCCTCTGTAGCAATGCTGGGCGTGTGGGGTGTCGCATTGTCTTGCCGCAATTGCCCAAATCCGTGGGAATGCACAATGGACGTGAATGGATTCAGGTGATCAGACAAGATGCTTACGTACATGTCACCTATCAGAGTCGTATCTAGACGCATAAGGGGTCCCATATCACTCCAACTTGTAACGCCGGAAATGCATATCCTCCTATTTCCATCTATTGTACTATAATTTTTTTCCTTCTTTTGTTACCTGAAGATGTGACATTTCTGTGTCTTTATATATTGTAATTGTTTTACTGTTTGTGTATATATATACACTCCTGGAAATTTAAATACGAACACCGTGAATTCATTGTCCCAGGAAGGGGAAACTTTATTGACACATTCCTGGGGTCAGATACATCACATGATCACACTGACAGAACCACAGGCACATAGACACAGGCAACAGAGCATGCACAATGTCGGCACTAGTACAGTGTATATCCACCTTTCGCACCAATGCAGGCTGCTATTCTCCCATGGAGACGATCGTAGAGATGCTGGATGTAGTCCTGTGGAACGGCTTGCCATGCCATTTCCACCTGGCGCCTCAGTTGGACCAGCGTTCGTACTGGACGTGCAGACCGCGTGAGACGACGCTTCATCCAGTCCCAAACATGCTCAATGGGGGACAGATCCGGAGATCTTGCTGGCCAGGGTAGTTGACTTACACCTTCTAGAGCACGTTGGGTGGCACGGGATACATGCGGACGTGCATTATCCTGTTGGAACAGCAAGTTCCCTTGCCGGTCTAGGAATGGTAGAACGATGGGTTCGATGACGGTTTGGATGTACCGTGCACTATTCAGTGTCCCCTCGACGATCACCAGTGGTGTACGGCCAGTGTAGGAGATCGCTCCCCACACCATGATGCCGGGTGTTGGCCCTGTGTGCCTCGGTCGTATGCAGTCCTGATTGTGGCGCTCACCTGCACGGCGCCAAACACGCATACGACCATCATTGGCACCAAGGCAGAAGCGACTCTCATCGCTGAAGACGACACGTCTCCATTCGTCCCTCCATTCACGCCTGTCGCGACACCACTGGAGGCGGGCTGCACGATGTTGGGGCGTGAGCGGAAGACGGCCTAACGGTGTGCGGGACCGTAGCCCAGCTTCATGGAGACGGTTGCGAATGGTCCTCGCCGATACCCCAGGAGCAACAGTGTCCCTAATTTGCTGGGAAGTGGCGGTGCGGTCCCCTACGGCACTGCGTAGGATCCTACGGTCTTGGCGTGCATCCGTGCGTCGCTGCGGTCCGGTCCCAGGTCGACGGGCACGTGCACCTTCCGCCGACCACTGGCTACAACATCGATGTACTGTGGAGACCTCACGCCCCACGTGTTGAGCAATTCGGCGGTACGTCCACCCGGCCTCCCGCATGCCCACTATACGCCCTCGCTCAAAGTCCGTCAGCTGCACATACGGTTCACGTCCACGCTGTTGTCGCGGCATGCTACCAGTGTTAAAGACTGCGATGGAGCTCCGTATGCCACGGCAAACTGGCTGACACTGACGGCGGCGGTGCACAAATGCTGCGCAGCTAGCGCCACTCGACCGCCAACACCGCGGTTCCCGGTGTGTCCGCTGTGCCGTGCGTGTGATCATTGCTTGTACAGCCCTCTCGCAGTGTCCGGAGCAAGTATGGTGGGTCTGACACACCGGTGTCAATGTGTTCTTTTTTCCATTTCCAGGAGTATATATATATATATATATATATATATATATATATATATATATATATATGGAACGCGGGCAGAGAGAGAGTCTGGCTGGGGTAGTGCAGTGGAGCAGGTGTGTTATGTGACGCTCCCGCGAGTTGCCGCGCTTTCGGGGTTGGGCAGCATGTAATTGCGCTCGACTTGCTATGATAGTTTCTGACACGGTGGCGCGGACGGGAAGCATTAGCTGGCGCACATCAAGAGACCGTTTCACCTGGTGACCGTGTCGAGAAGAAGGCGCGCCAACATCCAGCTTCTGCAACAGTGACGGCCGACAATGAGTGACTGTCGCCACCTCCTCGATCGACGGCTTCAAACCTTCAATCAACCAACAAGGAAGACTGGAAGCACGTAAAGTTTTAGAACTGTATGGCAGACCTCAGCTTTTCAAACTGTTCAAATCACAAAATTACAGCAACGTAGCATGAACCTTTGTTGCTCATTGTCCCAATTGCATTACCAAGCAGGGTCCCTTCCTTTTCCGGAATGAACCCGAGTGTCGCTGAAATTCAAACGCCAGCATTAAAGTAATATCATTCTATTTCACTGCTTTAATTTCAAAGTTCAGTTAAGGTATTCATAGCTGGCTACAATATTTAGATTACACAAGCACAAATCAAGAGTGCGAGTTTTGTTACCATATTTTAGCTTACCTGTGATTGCAGCTCAGCTTGGTACGTGCTAAATTTTACTATTGTTAATTGTTCAGAATCATTTAATTCGAGTTCAAAGTTAAATCTCTTATTTCTAAATTGCGTAGATTCAAGTAGCTTTTGAAATGATTGTTGAGGTAGCCCAAGACTAACCTTATTTTATTGAATTTCGTAGTGCTTCAGAAACAAATCTCACTATTAATTTCAGTCACTAAATTAACTTTCAATTTTCCGGTTTTAATTAATTCTTTTGCTAAATTAAGTCAGAGTGTAGCGAAATTTATTACTTCTGACAAACTTTCAGTTTTCACACAACATGTGTCAACCTTCAGTTGCCACGCTTTTAGTGCTAATTATTTGTGCAATAACCTTTCTTTTTCAGTTATTATAGTAGTTGTCCATAGGACTGGCGACCGTAATTTTCCCCAAATCTGAAATATCTAATTAGCGCCAGTTAATTGTTAACGTGACGACCGCACATTTACTTTCTTTATTAATTTTACCCCTTTCTCATAATTAATTTCCACCAATTTCATTTGCATTTTTCCTTTCATTTAGATGTAACCCTTTCCTCCCTCTTTACCGACAGATTAACTTCGGTGACGATTGCTTTTCCCAAATTTCCATTAGGTACACGCGGTTTAATTTTTAACTGTCATTAAGGTCGATAAGTGAGGGGGAGGTTACATACTGCACACGCCGCGCATCCCCCAGCTTCAACAGTCCCCTGCTGACATGCAGGGTCCATGGATTCATGAGGTTGTCTCCTCACTCGTACATTTCCATCCCCACAATACAATTAGAAATGAGACTCGCCCGACCAGGCAACATGTTTCCAGCCATGAACAGTCCAATGTCGGTGTTGACGGGCCCAGGCGAGGCGTAAAGCTTTAGGTCGTGCAGTCATCAAGGGTACACGAGTCGGCCTTCGGCTCCGAAAGCTGATACCGAAGATGTTTCAATGAGTGGTTCGCACACTGACACTTGTTGATGGCCCAGCATTGAAATCTGCAGCAATTTACCGAAGGGCTCCACTTAAGTCGCGTCGAACGATTCTCTTCAGTCGTCATTGGTCCCGTTCTTGAAGGATGTTTTTCCGGCCGCAGCGATATCGGAGATTTTATGTTTTACCGGATTCCTGATCTTCACGGTACACTCGTGAAATGGCCATACGAGAAAATCCCCACTTCTTCGCGGTCGCGGGGATGCTGTGCCCCATCGCTCGTGCACCGACTACGACACTACGTTCAGACGCTCTTAAATCTTGATAACTTGCCACTGGAGTACCAGCAACCGGTCCAACAACTGCGCCAGACACTTCTTGTCTTATATAGGCGTCGCCGACGGCAGCGCCGTATTCTGCCAGTTTACGTGTCTCTGTATTTGAATACGCATGCCTATACCATTTTCTTTGGCGCTTCAGCGTATATGGCGCCACGCTTGAGACTGGCTTCGCGTGTAGCGCCCTCTGTGGATATAGCTGTATACCGTATCTGTCGGCGGACACAGCAGTTTGAATTAACAGGTATGACATCCAACTACATGAAAATGCGAATGAGAATGGGGGAAGCTTAAAATTCATTAAACGCGAAAAATACCATTTTCTTTTTCAGTTTAGTGAGTAAATTACCATTAAAAGTACTGTTAACAATTTGTTTTATAATGAGTAATGAAAAAAATAATATGGAAAATGCTCTCAAGCGAAGTTTTCAAGATTGGTTGTGATCTGTATATACGAAGTTTGAAATGTGTTTCCCGGCAACAAAGCCGATTGGAACTATCCCGTACGACAAGAGGCCCTTCACTAGTCTGCAGGATGGCAACAAGTGTTCAGTGAGGGGTGGCGCACCTACTTGGTGAAACATCCACACCCTCACCTCCGTACGGTCATCGCCAGCAGTGGGCGTGTCTTACACCTGTCGTAACTAGAGGCGGCGTGTCTCGGTCCGACTCAACGGAGCGCTGTGTTAGTTCAGAGGCAGGTCACCGTGCCGGCGCTGACGTATGGCGTGGTAGGAGGTCCAAGAAGACCTCAGCCGCTGTTGGGGATGTTTTGCAATTCTCAGACGAATAAAGAAAGCTATTGCTAGATTTGTGGTCCGATACAGTTGCTGGAGGGTTTCGTATGTGGTGGGCTATGGGTAGCATTCTCATTTTGAGAAACCAAAATTGTAAGCGTAACACAACCTTGTAGCGTTTCTGCAGATCTGATGTTTTCGTGTTTATTAGTGCATGATTGCACTGTTCGAATAGTTACTATGAAACAGGCTTGCATAATGCTAGGTCTTGTCTGTCCTAGATGTGCACTGTATGGTTTTAGTCGCAAAAATCGTATTTTTCTTATGAAAAATCCACAGTTTTGCTTATGCACGACTGGCTCCTCTCGTGCAGAATTTTGTGTATCTTTTTTAGTGAATTTTAAAACGGAATTTTTAATTAAGTTCTTACTATTTACAGACCATTTTCAAGGATATGTCAGAGTCACGGACAACCAAAATCGAATCTTCTTGTTTTTTTATCTCCCAGAAAATTTCGTAGAGTCCTTCAAAGGTATTAACCACAAGTTGGGGTGAGTGGTCTGGTGTAGGGCCATTTTCAGGAGGGAGAAGAGATAAAATGCAACAGTCCCAACGGAGACGGTAGCTGTCGTTAGGACGTGTGCTATAGTCTGCACTCAGCGGATTTCCGAAGTCTCCGCTTCCCATCAGGATACATATTTTTTACAATGCGATTTTTCTCGCTGTGCCGACATTTTAATGGAAGCTATTCAAATAAAAAATCCGCATCCGTGTCCCAACGAATTATATTTTTTCCTTATCGATCATGCCTATTGTTAATTGAATATCCCAATGAGTCACACATTATGTATAAAAACTACTATTACAGACGCTGACATATGATAAATTACACGAAAACAAACTAGGATTTTTTTCCTTTCTTCTAAAGGGGTCAGAATCTGCTGGCTCGTTTTCTCTCTAGAGACCTAAAAGTGAAAGTAGTAGAACGGAAAGAGTAATAGCAATGCTAGGTGTTATATCTTGCGTGCCTTTTGAATTACTCTCATCACGCTACACCAATAATGGCTCAACTTTTCCTCCACCACCACTGTTAAGAGCTAGAAAGTGCGTGCTCCTATATCTAGAAGAGGCTTTCAGGCCTTGATCGACATAGATATGTACATTACAAGCGTCAGATTAGTTGGACATATGCTGAATCATGCAAGAACATATAGCCTGTCAGCGGGAGGAGCCATAGCGGATGAAAAAATGTTTACAATATGAACAGCTTATTGCCGAGGACGTTAGGTGCAGAATGTGTTGAAGTTAACTATCCCTTTACCTGGTACAAGCTTTCGATACATTCCCTTATTCTCTCATTCTTCCTGGTGGCAGTACATTTCGTACTTCGTTGGCTCGCTTCAAGAGCAAAGGGTACTACATTTTTCTCTCTAACTACA
This sequence comes from Schistocerca serialis cubense, assembly GCF_023864345.2. Lineage (NCBI taxonomy): Eukaryota > Metazoa > Arthropoda > Insecta > Orthoptera > Acrididae > Schistocerca > Schistocerca serialis. The sequence goes on from NC_064639.1 coordinate 795,551,548, forward strand.
GATATTCCAGTAAGTCTGACCCAACGTTAGCAATAAATGTGGCTGAGATCTTTTCCATTCCGACTACTCATGTGCTTCCGTCGAATGCGAATCACAATGCTGAGTCCGTCAGTTGCTTATTGGGTACCTTAACAGTTTCATTAATCTAACTCCCTTTTATGTCGGGTAAGCCAATGCAATCCAGGAGAAACATCGCCATGTTTACAGTTAGGGGCTAAAAACTAAATTCAACATTATAGTTAGTTGAAACTGAAATTAAACCGATACCTAGAAGTCGTCAGGGTGGAGAAATAACATTACATCTATAAATCGTAGTGCAGTGCAACTAGCTCAGTTTTCCCGCACATTACGAGATCATGAAGGTACAATGGACATCCATATTCTGTTCGTCAGACGTTGTTCCGAAACCAGGTCAGTACAGTCCAGTTCACAGCACGTTATGTAGACTAGTAACGCGTTAAACGTCAGCAGTGGCATTGGCCAGTGAAACCACGTGCTGGAGGTGAGCTCTCACCTCGTGTACCGCCCCTTGTAATCCATCATCCTGCTCAGACGTCACACAGAGGCAAGACTTGTACGTAACGTCGCTCGACACACTGTGTGAGTAAACCAGTATTACATCGGGCAACACACTTGTGTGCACGACATTGTGACTGACAGAACGGTTACCTAAGACACCGAATTTCACTTTCAACTTCTGTACTGGAGCACCAGGATTACGACACAAGTCACTGGCTACATCTTCAACCATTCGTATGAAAATATGACAACTTGACACCGAGCGTCTCCTATTATGTAACAACACTGAACCTACTCTCACGGTGATATCTTTTCCAACTGGTGAGCGTTTCTAGCGTTCTTTTGGAACTCGGCGAATAATGTGCAGTAAGCACTATTACGAGGTTGCGCGATCATTTTCAAAGATCACAACAAGACTTCTTTCAGGTGCATTATTGACAACACTTAAAAAAAGGATGACCGAAATCATCATTCGACTTTGTCTACTGTTGGATATCTCAGCAACGACAGACTGCCAAAGACCGTTGAAAACCTTCACTGTTTAACTGCGTGCGGTATTCATTCGTTCTCACAGGTAGAATTTAAACATTGGATTTTAATACACTCGCGATTTCAAAGTGTATTTGCATGTGAATTAGGCCGTCCAGTGACTAGTTACGGGATTTTTTTCTTAATATCTAGCCACAGTCCTCCGTGTGGTGCTTGTAAATCTAATTTCAACAAATTGACAGGAGCTGCTTACAACCCTCTGCCTGGAGTTTAGGCCGTCTTATACTTGCAAATGTTAACCCAAAAAAAAACTTCTGGGTTAAAGTATTGGAAACTGGGGCACGGAGAGCCGTGCGTGAAACTTTCAACGAATTCGAAAGTAAAATGCTGTATACCAACTTGAAAGGTTTTTTTCTAACCCTGTTTCACCGAGGAAGATCGCACTGTAGTCCCTCCTTTAAATTGTCCATGAACGACGAAATGGCTGATATCGAGATAAGTGATAATGAGACAGTAAAGGAAATAAAATCGCTCAACAGAGGGAAGGCCACTGGACCTGACGTACTATCAAAGATTATACACACACAAAAAGAAAGTTTTCCATCACCTCGGTTCCGAGAGCTCCGGAACCTGTACAGAATATTGGAATAGAGATCAACATAAACATTATTTCCGCCCTTTTTATTCTTCGTGAAAACCACACATTGCATGTTGTACCACCATACAGCGGGACCTTCAGAGGTGATGGTCCAGACTGCTCTGTACACCGATACCTCTAATACCCAGTAGCACGTTCTCTTGCACTGATGAATGCCTGTATTCGTCGTGGCATACTATCCACATGGTCATCAAGGCACTGTTGGTCCAGATTGTCCCACTCCCCAGCGGCGATTCGTGGGTCACGTCGTCCATAAACAGCCCTTTTCAGTCTATCACAGGCATGTTCGATGGGGTTCATGTCTGGAGAACATGCTGGCCGCTCTAGTCGATCGATATCGTTATCCTGAAGGAAGTTACTCACAAGATGCGCACGATGGGGGCGCGAATTGTCGTTCATGAAGACGAATACTTCGCCAATATGCTGCCGATATGGTTGCACTATCGGTCGGAGGATGGCATTCACGTATCGCGCAGCCGTTACGGTGCCTTCCACGACCACCAGTGGCGTACGTCGGCCTCTCATAAGGGAACCTCCACCCCGCTGTACTCGCTGGACAGTGCGCGTAAGGCGTTGAGCCTGACCGGGTTGCCTACAAACACGTCTCCGACGATTTTCTGTCTGGTTGAAGGCGTACGCGACACATATCGATGAAGAGAATGTGATCCTAAGCGATTCATTCGGCATGTTGTTGGGCCCATCTGTACCGCGCTGCATGGTGTCGTGGTTGCAAAGATGGACCTCGCCATGGACGTCGGGAGTGAAGTTGCGCATCATGCAGCCTACTGTGCACAGTTTGAGTCGTAACACGACGTACTGTGGTTGCACGAAAAGCATTATTCAACATGGTGGCATTGCTGTCAGGTTTCGTCCGAGCCATAATCCGCAGGTGGCGGTCATCCACTGCAGTAGTAGACCTTGGGCGGCCTGAGCGAGGCATGTCATCGTCTCTCTGTATCGCCTCCATGTCCGAACAACATCGCTTTGGTTCACTCCGAGACGCCTGGACACATCCCTTGTTGAGAGCCCTTCCTGGCACAAATTAACAATGCGGACGCGATCGAACCGCGGTACTAACCGTCTAGGCATGGTTGAGCTACAGACAACACGACGAGTATCTTCAGGAGTTCTGGGAACCGGGGTGATGCAAAACTTTTTTGATGTGTACGTAAAGGATGCGACAGAACTTGCTTGTTTTCTAGTAGCAATGTACCGTACGTCTTTGGAGGAGCAAAGTGCTCTTCAGGGTGTTTTTAAGAAGCGTCGGGGAACAGACGCTCAAAGCTATAGGCCTTGAAGTCAGTCAGTTGCAGAATTTTGGAACATATTCTCTTCTCGCGTATTGTGACATCTCTGGAGACCAAAAATCTCCTCTGTAGAGGCAATATGGGTTCCGGAATCAACGATCGTGTGAAATTCAGGTCGTCCTGTCCGCCAACGAGACGTAGAAGGCAATAGATACCGGCGCCCAGACAGATGTGTTCCTTGTCATCCGTGAGGTATTCGATATACACTCCTGGAAATGGAAAAAAGAACACATTGACACCGGTGTGTCAGACCCACCATACTTGCTCCGGACACTGCGAGAGGGCTCTACAAGCAATGATCACACGCACGGCACAGCGGACACACCAGGAACCGCGGTGTTGGCCGTCGAATGGCGCTAGCTGCGCAGCATTTGAGCACCGCCGCCGTCAGTGTCAGCCAGTTTGCCGTGGCATACGGAGCTCCATCGCCGTCTTTAACACTGGTAGCATGCCGCGACAGCGTGGACGTGAACCGTATGTGCAGTTGACGGACTTTGAGCGAGGGCGTATAGTGGGCATGCGGGAGGCCGGGTGGACGTACCGCCGAATTGCTCAACTCGTGGGGCGTGAGGTCTCCACAGTACATCGATGTTGTCGCCAGTGGTCGGCGGAAGGTGCACGTGCCCGTCGACCTGGGACCGGACCGCAGCGACGCACGGATGCACGCCAAGACCGTAGGATCCTACGCAGTGCCGTAGGGGACCGCACCGCCACTTCCCAGCAAATTAGGGACACTGTTGCTCCTGGAGTATCGGCGAGGACCATTCGCAACCGTCTCCATGAAGCTGGGCTACAGTCCCGCACACCGTTAGGCCGTCTTCCGCTCAAGCCCCAACATCGTGCAGCCCGCCTCCAGTTGTGTCGCGACAGGCGTGAATGGAGGGACGAATGGAGACGTGTCGTCTTCAGCGATGAGAGTCGCTTCTGCCTTGGTGCCAATGATGGTCGTATGCGTGTTTGGCGCCGTGCAGGTGAGCACCACAATCAGGACTGCATACGACCGAGGCACACACGGCCAACACCCGGCATCATGGTGTGGGGAGCGATCTCCTACACTGGCCGTACACCACTGGTGATCGTCGAGGGGACACTGAATAGTGCTCGGTACATCCAAACCGTCATCGAACCCATCGTTCTACCATTCCTAGACCGGCAAGGGAACTTGCTGTTCCAACAGGACAATGCACGTCCGCATGTATCCCGTGCCACCCAACGTGCTCTAGAAGGTGTAAGTCAACTACCCTGGCCAGCAAGATCTCCGGATCTGTCCCCCATTGAGCATGTTTGGGACTGGATGAAGCGTCGTCTCACGCGGTCTGCACGTCCAGCACGAATGCTGGTCCAACTGAGGCGCCAGGTGGAAATGGCATGGCAAGCCGTTCCACAGGACTACATCCAGCATCTCTACGATCGTCTCCATGGGAGAATAGCAGCCTGCATTGGTGCGAAAGGTGGATATACACTGTACTAGTGCCGACATTGTGCATGCTCTGTTGCCTGTGTCTATGTGCCTGTGGTTCTGTCAGTGTGATCATTGATGTATCTGACCGCAGGAATGTGTCAATAAAGTTTCCCCTTCCTGGGACAATGAATTCACGGTGTTCTTATTTCAATTTCCAGGAGTGTAGGTCGGCACTGTCGTCTAATGAACAAAACACAAGAGCACAGAATATCAGACCAACTGCCTGATTGGATTGATGAGTTCATAGCAAACAGAACACAGCATTTCATTCTCAACGGAGAGAAGTCTTCAGATTTCGAGTGTATCCCAACGAAGTGTTATACACCCATTACTTTTCACTATATATATATATATATATATATATATATATATATATATATATATATATATATATATATGACACAGGAGACAACGTCTGAAGTTCCATGAAGCTTTTCGTTGATCATGCTGTTGCTCACAGAAATGTCGCAGGTCTGGAAAACTGTAGCGAAATACGGGAATACGTGCGGAGGATCGACGCTTGGTGCAGGGAGTGACAACTGACGCCTCAACATAAACAAATGTGACGTATTGCGTATATATGGACAGAAAGACCCATTACTGAATGATTATACGATTACGGAACAATCACTGGACGCAGTTACTTCCATAAAACATCTAGGAACATGCGTACGGAGCGATCTGAAGTGAAACGATCACATCCAGTTAATCGTTGGAAAGTCAGACGGCAGGCTGAGATTAACTGGAAAAATCCTGAGGAAGTGTAGTCCACCAACGAAGGAGGTAGCTTACAAAACTCTTCTTTCGACCAGTACTTGAACACTGCTAGTCAGAATGGGATCCATGGCAGATAAGACTGATAGAAGAAAGAGAATATCCAAAGAAGAGCAACGTTTTTCGTTACAGGTTCATTTAGTAAGCACGAAAGCGTCACGCCGATGATCAATCAACTACAATGGCCGACGCTGCAGGAGGGGCATCACGGTGTGGCTTACTATTAAAGTTCCGACAGCGTACGTTCCTAGAAAAGTCAACAAATTTATTGCCTCCTGCCACGTCTACCTCGAGAAAAGGCCATGAAGGTAAAGTTGAAGAGACTCGAGCCCATACGGAGGCTTACCGACGATCATTCTTCTGGCGAACTCTTCGCGACAGGAACAGGAAAGTGGCGAAATGAAAGTGGTACACAAAGTATTCTCCGTCACAACCGCAAGGTGGCTTGCGGACTATAGACGTTGATGTAGAAAACATTCTTAAACGTTTTCGCTCACATAAAGTTCCCACTCATTTTGTAATAAACATATCACGTCATTTCTTTTCCTATTTCTATAGTTGTATCTTTTTACCAGACGAAAGGGGTATACGTTAACTGCCCTCGCCCTCCACTTTCTCTCAAGCATCACAGTTAATACATAAAATACAGATGCGAGCAGTATTACATAAATAGATAAAATACTGAAGCAAGCAGTGTTACATAAAACAATATGGCTCAAAGGGCATCCATATACGTGGCCTGTAACTGAGAAGGGAACGAAAACATAGAGAAAAAAAAGAACTATGGACATGGCGTAACAAATTACAAAATGATGTACCAGAGAACGGCCGAAATAGAGAGGAGTAAGAGCTTTCGCATCTAAATACGGCGCCGCACTGGGCCTGAAAGATGACGCAGCCGCAGACACGCGAACCTGTATCTGCGCCGCGATCGGCTGTCACGTCTGCGAATTTGCGCTCCATGAAGACCGAGCAGCGCTCACGGTACGTCGCCGGCACGCTAGCCGTCAGCATACACTTTCCTCGGCAACCAAAGTAGCACCGACGTTGGCGTGCTTAAGTGCACAAGGTTTTTTATTTCGACAATATCCAAGCGTGCAGAACCTGATTAGGGGTCAGCACCTGACTTTGAGCTAACAGTCAAGACAATGTGATCTTAACATTCGTGAATTAAACGTTCCAGCCTCTGTGGCTGAAATAAGCAGTGGTGTTCGATGCAGGCCAGTCTGTGTATATTAAGAGTCAGTCACATACGGCATGTCTAGAGTCACAGGTAACACTGCAACTGGGTACCGGAGAGTACTTCGTATTATTATTAGCGAGAGGCGCGGATTGAAGGGGAGAGTCGTGGGGGCTTAAGACCCCCTTCCCCTCCCCGCCCTCCCCACATCTCCCTATAGGATAAACAATGTAATAAACGTTAATATTTTTAAGAATTTCAATTTACAAGTTTCTTAAACAGCATGAATGCAGTCTACAATGGAGGGTTACATAAGGCAATCCAGCCAAATAAAGGCACACAGTCACATACTAGTCCCACCTGCTGCTAACAACAAATCCGACACGGTTTTGGAGTCCAGAGGAAGCGGCAAACCAAAGGAAGTTCAGTAGGGTAACACAGATGGCGCTACGGTCGCTTGTTTGAATCCTGCCTCGGGCATGGATGTGTGTGATGTCCTTAGGTTAGTTAGGTTTAAGTAGTTCTAAGTTCTAGGGGACTGATGACCTCAGAAGTTAAGTCCCATAGCGCTCAGAGCCATTTGAACCATTTTTTTTAACACAGATGGAAAAAAAGAAACACAAATTTCTCTAACCGAAGGTGTAAAAGAGTGAAAGAAACAGCATTACTCTCATTTACACGCTCACACGACGGAAGTGTTGAGACCTATATTGACAATCTTTAATAACTCTATGTAATGAAAAGTGTGAAGTCATCCACATGAGTACTAAAAGGAATCCGGTAAATTTCGGCAACACGATAAATGACACAAATCTGAAGGCTGTAAAATCAACTAAATTCTTAGGGATACGATTATGAGTAAAATTGGAACGATATAATGTTGCTGGGAAAGCAAACCAAAGACTGGCAAGACACTCAGAAAATGCAACAGATCTACTAAAGAGACAGCTTGCACTACGCTTGCACATCCTCTTGTGAAGTACTGTTGTGCGGTCTTCTCCCCAGTTCTATTCAGTACCTCCTTATTAGTTATGTGATCTACCCATATAATCTTCAGTACTCTTCTGTAGCACCACATTTCAAAAGCTTCGATTCTCTTCTTGTCTAAACTGTTTAACGCCCATGTTTCGCTTTAATACACGGCTACGCCCCCTTCAGAAAAGTCTTACAAGCACTTAAATTTATATTTCTATGATGACTGTTGACACATTTCTTGTATTCAGAAAGGCTTTTCTTATCATTTCCAGTCTACTTCAGCCCTCATCGGTCATTTTCCTATTCAAATAGTAAAGCTCATCTGCTTCTTGAAGTTTTTCATTTCCTATTATAACTCCCTCAGCACCATCTGATTTAATTCGACTAAATTCCATTATCCTTGTTTCGCTTTTGTTGATGTTCACCTTATATTCTCCTTTCAAGCCACTGCCCATTCCCTTAAACTGCTCTTCCAAGTCCTTTGCTGCCTCTGACAGAATTGCAATGTCATCGGCAAACTTCAAGATTAGTATTTCTTCTCCGTGAACTTTCATTCCTACTCCAAATTTTTCTTTGATTGTCTTTACTCTTTGCTCAATGTGCAAACTGAATAAAGTCAAGGATAGGCTACTTGGTAACCACTCCAAAAACTGGAAGAGTACATTAAAACTGGTCGCACTAGCTTATTATATGCAAGTTCGTTTAGAGATGTTCTGCTATGTCCCATAATTTTTCCTAAACATGTAGGTTTCCCGTTAGCCTGTTCTAATACTGATCATCCCGTTTCTTACCGTTTATAAGGATTGCCCCCAAACAGTTACACGATGTGACGTGCTCAAGATGTTCTGCACTTAGCTTATAATCTTATAGTACAGCGTTCTTTCTCTGTTGCAGAAAATACTTCACATTTATCTACAGGTAAAGAGTGCTGCCATTCAATGCAGCAAGTCGTTCTGCAATTCCTTACAATCGTCTAAAGACGATACTTTCCCGGACACAACATTATTTTCAGCGAACAACGTGTTAACCCTGTGTGCTAAATTGTTTATGTACTGCTTTTTTAAATAAATAATGATTTCATCTTTCCAATATCTATGCCAACATCCCAACATTAACAGCAAGCATATGATAATTACTTTCTTTGTAATGTCAGACTAGTAATGAATTGCAGAGGAAGCACCTGTGCGCACATCGGTTCTTTTGCCCTCATATGTATCTGATCACTTCTCCTCCTTCGCAAGACTTGAGCGAGTAGCCTACCCAAGTTCCCGTACCTACCTCGCGAGTGAGTGACACATGCGCTTACTCCCCACAGGTTCAGAGTCGACTCTCACGTGGACTTCCTTCCGCACCATGCCCTTTATGCCTTGCAGGTGCCTGTCTCCGCAGGCCAACGGTTACTCACAAGAAACTGAACGCGTTCCTCGAACATGCTTCCGCCTGTTCCCAACAGAGCTTTTCCAAGAACGTGTGGCAGCGACCACACACCACACGCTGCTCAAGAGTTTAAGCCTTCCGGTCCCGTAGCGAGAGACTTTCCTCCCGCTCCGCATACCCCGTCTCGCGGTGCGAGGCGAAACGGTCCTTCCGGCCACGTCTCGGAACTCCCGTGACGTCACTCGCACTCAGCGCCCTCCTGCCCGCAAGACAAATTGCGCGACGCACTGTTCCGCGGATTTACTCGGAAACGTTTGTTGTTGGACCCGAATTAATTCTTTACGCTATTAAAACCAGTCAATCGCTGTGGCCGAGCGGTTCTAGGCGCTTCAGTCCGGAATCGCCTCGGGCATGGATGTGTGTGACCACCTTAGGTTAGTTAGGTTTAAGTAGTTCTAAGTTCTAGGGGACTGATGACCTCAGATGTTGAGTCCCATAGTGCTCAGAGCTATTTGAACCATTTTATTAAAACCAGTGTAAGTAACGGTCGCCAATCTCGCTTTCCCTGCGAAACAAATGTCACTACTTCTATACCACTAACACATGTTCTGTAGCAACTTAATTCTGTTCAGTGACATTCCGAGACTCGGCCACTAGACTGGAAAACGTACACCGCTATCAGATGACATATCCCGACTATCTGGCTCCTAGTGACTTCAGCTGATATTCTGCACAAAGACAAAACAGCATAACACTCTAGCGTCAACAGGGATAAAGATACCGTAAGCACCACACTTCAAGTTTCCACGCAAACAGGCGAAATTTACTGGCGTCGATTAAACCTCGTCAAGCTCGCCTTGTTAATTAAACACCGCTTCCAAGTAGCTACTAGCTCCGTAATCTGATACGAGACATCAATATTTAGAGCGCGTACTTGCTCATTAATCGCAAGCACTCGCCTAGATAACTGGAAAATGATTAAGTAGACATCTACATCCGCTCTCGCTTTCGACTCTTGTAGTCCTTCCGTACTTGAAAAGTGACTTAGTTGGTCACTGACTTCAGAATAGAGAAATTTACTTCGAAACACGAGCAGCCTCCTTTAACCAGACTAAGGCCGTCGGTCGACACGGTTTTTGATTTTACGAGCTCCAACAAGCTGCACTAAAGTTGTTTTAATACGCAGCCCCGTCAGCCAGGTGACCTCAGGAACAGAATTTAGGCTCTTTCTCGGGTATTTTATGCTCCTACTTGTAACACTCTTCAGCATAGCGCTGCCTCCTGCCGATCCTTTTCACGTTTTATTTTCAACAAGAGCTGGAAAAAAATCTAACATAACTGGGAAATGACTTGCCAGCACTGTAGGTCCAGACGACCAGATGTTGTTGTTGTTGTGGTCTTCAGTCCTGAGACTGGTTTGATGCAGCTCTCCATGCTACTCTATCCTGTGCAAGCTTCTTCATCTCCCAGTACTTACTGCAACCTACTTCCTTCTGAATCTGCTTAGTGTATTCATCTCTTGGTCTCCCTCTACGATTTTTACCCTCCATGCTGCCCTCCAATACTAAATTGGTGATCCCTTGATGCCTCAGAACATGTCCTACCAACCGATCCCTTCTTCTGGTCAAGTTGTGCCACAAACTTCTCTTCTCCCCAATCCTACGCAATACTTCCTCATTAGTTATATGATCTACCCATCTAATCTTCAGCATTCTTCTGTAGCACCACATTTCGAAAGCTTCTATTCTCTTCTTGTCCAAACTAGTTATCGTCCATGTTTCACTTCCATACATGGCTACACTCCATACAAATACTTTCAGAAATGACTTCCTGACACTTAAATCTATACTCGATGTTAACAATTTTCTCTTCCTCAGAAACGTTTCCCTTGCCATTGCCAGCCTACATTTTATATCCTCTCTACTTCGACCATCATCAGTTATTTTGCTCCCCAAATAGCGAAACTCCTTTACTACTTTAAGTGTCTCATTTCTTAATCTAATTCCCTCAGCATCACCCGACTTAATTCGACTACATTCCATTATCCTCGTTTTGCTTTTGTTGATGTTCACCTTATATCCTCCTTTCAAGACACTGTCCATTCCATTCAACTGCTCTTCCAAGTCCTTTGCTGTCTCTGACAGAATTACAATGTCATCCGCGAACCTCAAAGTTTATATTTCTTCTCCATGGATTTTAATACCTACTCCGAATTTTTCTTTTGTTTCCTTTACTGCTTGCTCAATATACAGATTGAATAACATCGGGGAGAGGCTACAACCCTGTCTTACTCCCTTCCCAACCACTGCTTCCCTTTCATGTCCCTCGACTCTTACAACTGCCATCTGGTTTCTGTACAAATTGTAAATAGCCTTTCGCTCCCTGTATTTTACCCCTGCCACCTTTAGAATTTGAAAGAGTATTCCAGTCAACATTGTCAAAAGCTTTCTCTAAGTCTACAAATACTAGAAACGTAGGTTTGCCTTTCCTTAATCTTTCTTCTAAGGTAAGTCGTAAGGTCAGTATTGCCTCATGTGCTCCAGTATTTCTACGGAATCCAAACTGATCCTCCCCGAGGTCGGCTTCTACCAGTTTTTCCATTCGTCTGTAAAGAATTCGTGTTAGTATTTTGCAGCTGTGGCTTATTAAACTGATAGTTCGGTAATTTTCACATCTGTCAACGCCTGCTTTCTTTGGGATTGGAATTATTATATTCTTCTTGAAGTCTGAGGGTATTTCGCCTGTTTCATACATCTTGCTCACCAGATGGTAGAGTTTTGTCAGGACTGGCTCTCCCAAGGCCGTCAGTAGTTCCAACGGAATGTTGTCTACTCCCGGGGCCTTGTTTCGACTCAGATCTTTCAGTGCTCTGTCAAACTCTTCACGTAGTATCGTATCTCCCATTTCATCTTCATCTACATCCTCTTCCATTTCCATAATATTGTCCTCAAGTACATCGCCGTTGTATAGACCCTCTATATACTCCTTCCACCTTTCTGCTTTCCCTTCTTTGCTTAGAACTGGGTTTCCATCTGAGCTCTTGATGTTCATGCAAGTGCTTCTCTGATCTCCAAAGGTCTCTTTAATTTTCCTGTAGGCAGTATCTATCTTACCCCTAGTGAGATAAGCCTCTACATCCTTACATTTGTCCTCTAGCCATCCCTGCTTAGCCATTTTGCACTTCCTGTCGATATCATTTTTGAGACGTTTGTATTCCTATGTAGGAGTATTATGGAAAGACTGACTCATCAGTTCGAACATGGACAAAAAGACTGACGTGAAGTTCAGGAAAGATCAAGGGAAGCTTCATTCACTAATCGCCCTATCCGAATTCCGCAACTTGCACGTCAGGTAGAAGAGGTCGTACGTACAGGATATCCCAGGAGGAATGATAAGTATTCAGAAGATGACGGGAACGATCATTTGGAGCAAAAAAACTTCTTACAGGTGTATGCCCTGTTCCTAATGATCTCGGAGATAGAACCCATTTAATTTGCCTTATTTGTTCTTGGGTTAGTGGCGCGCACGTATGTATCGAGCCCACGCAATCTTTTTGACGTTTAATTCTAGCCCAACGTACCACGATCCTTTCAACCTCTCTTTGTTTATGGGGTTGGATGAAGTCTGAGGTGTACAAACGAAAAGTGAATACGCGAGACGAACTGCTTGGTCGCACCGTGGACACTGTCGCCATCATCAGGAAACGTGCAGAGGCACTCCAACAAGCAATACAACATGTTTTCCCAACAGTGCACAATTGCATTGAGGATGATGGTGGGATATTCGAACACTTATTTTGAACTGTACAACAGCTGTAAACTGAGGTGTACGATAACGCTGGAGTCGAATGTGTAACAAATACATATTTTTCAATTAATACATTGTCAATAACAATTTGTCCATTTAATTTGGACTGTTGAGCTCCGTGGCCGTGGATAATGATATTTTACTATAAAAATACAGCGACCAGCCACTATTTTTTTTAATTATTGCGTTTTATTTATGCCAATATGCATTTCGGGTTTGCACCCATCTTCAGCTGGCTAATTACATGTATCTTCAGTTTCCACAGTGGTAAAATACCGACGGCAGTTTCGATGCTGCAGCTGACCTGTGCAAAAGCAACGATTCCAATCATTTACTTCAATTTCGCGAGTTTAAAGTTACGCACTATCAGTTCTTCATTTTACTTACATTCTCCTCTCCTTGATTTTTTTTTACAGGAAACTAACATACACAGATAACACAATTAATAAATCATCCTGCCACCCGGATAAACATAAGATGGCTTCATACAGAGCAATGCTAAACAGAATGTACAAAATACCGCTAGAACCAGCTGACCAAAAAGAAGAACTTAACACAATCAAAGCAATTGCTTACAATAATGGTTACAATCCAAAATTAATAGATGAACTAAACTCTAAGATAAATCCCCACATAACCAAATACAATAACAAAACAGCATTACCACAACAAAGCCAAAAGAAAAATATGTAAGCTTGCCATTTGTAGGAAAACTGTCATATAAAACAGCAAACCTGTTCCGAGAAACAGATATCAGAATCAGCTATTATACAAATAACAAAATAAAGGACAAAGCTATCCATAACATTAAAAATAATACTAAACCGTAAAATCAGTCAGGAATATACAAACTTAACTGCAACTCATGTCCAAAACCATACATAGGCCAAATAGTTAGAAACTTCAACATACGTTTTCGAGAACACATGGATGCTCTTCGTTTAAAAAACTTAAATAAATCCACATTTGCCCAACACGTAGCGGAGGAAGAACATCAAGTAACAGACATATCCCATAACCTACAAGTTCTCCACCTAGCCAACAAAGGAAAAAGAATGAGTCTCCTAGAATAAAACGAAATTTATTTACATAAATATGTATCCCCTTCCGACATGCTTAACGACCAAACAGAGTTACCAAACCGAATATTTCTGAAAAACTTCCACACTCTACTTAAGTAACCACTTACTAAGCACAATCAAGAAATAACATAATCTAATATAAACCCAACAAATGCATGTAATAATGTACAACATAAAATATCTTTGTTATTTGTAAATGTATGAATTACTGCTTTGTATAAATGTGTTATGTTAGTTTATTATCTTCAATACTGCCTAAGTAACCAAAAAAAAAAAAAAACAACCTTAGTATACATCGTACTTAGAATACTTCTATCACCCTAGTCAATGTTTAGTAAACAGTAGCATAGCTAGAACCTCAAAACTTTCGTAAAATATAACTCTGTCCATAGATAAACTGCTTGTATGTAAACAAAACTGTCAGTCGACAACATGGCGGATAATGCAGTCCGCCTGTGTAAAGTACGTGACAAAAAGTGTTTGTGCTGTTACAAAAAAGAAGAAAGGCCAAGAAAAAAACAAGGAGAGGAGAATGTAAGTAAAATGAAGAACTGATAGTGCGTAACTTTAAACTCGCGAAATTAAAGTAAATGATTGGAATCGTTGCTTTTGCACAGGCCAACTGCAGCATCCAAACTGCTGTCGATATTTTACCACTGTAGAAACTGAAGATACATGTAATTAGCCAACCGAAATGCATATTGGCATAAATAAAACGCAATAATAAAAAAGTGGCTGGTCGCTGTATTTTTACAGTAAAATATAATACATTGTCAATCCGCTCACTACGCGGCGAAGACTGAAGCACGTGGCCAGGCACCTGGTGCGTTAGAGAGATTGCAGCACTACCCAGCCACCGTCCTTCACGCGGCGCCGAATGTTACGTAACTGCGGACTTGGCCACGTCATTAGCATCGGCAGCGTGTGACAAGCTGCAGCAGGTGTTCGAAAAACGGGCCTGCCGAAGATGCAGCCAAAATAAACAACACCCATTTTTCCTCGGAGAACGGTCGCGCTGAAGCATCTCGCATGTTATGTTACACCAGACGATATAAATGCGAGCGGTAAAAATGGAGAGAATCGTGTTATTAATGTCGCTTTAAAATGCGGAGTGAAAACTTCTGGGAACTGGTCTGGCGTTAAATAATTCCGGTATGAGAAGGACGCGTCCTCAAGCCTTGTAAATGGTATCGACTGCTGAGTAGGAAGTCGCATTTCACGCTACAGAATGGAACTCTCGGCAACGCCCGCAACGGCGCTGTCAGCCGACAAAGGTACTGTAGTAGACGCCTTCTGATTACTACAGCCGTGCGGTATTAAGTCATCTTCGCTGTGTGCTCAAAAACGTTCCCCTTTCATGCATCGACAATGTGCAGCAGCTCTTGTTATCATTGTATTTCATCAGTGACTCTTCACAATCTCTCGTTCCCCCGTGTCCAACTCATTCACTTGCTTCTTTTCTTGTCAGCAATTTGAGGGATAATACTTGCCAGATACTCCTGTATTGCTCCCATCCTTTTTGTTATTCTACTGCGAAAGGTAGTGTACTGTCTACGTCACTGCATTCGTGTTCTGAGGAAACTGAATTCGAATGAGGCCTAGCTGAGGAAACAGAATTCGAACGCGGTCTAGCTGTTTTGATTACGTCTTCCGCGGTTTACACAAACTGTTTCAAGTGAGTGTCAAGGTTGTTGCTCCAACAAGAAAATAACTGTTCCATTTCACGTATCTTTCAGCATCGCTTAGGATGACTCCTTAAAGTCTTTGACTTCAACAGGACGTTAAACTTTTAGCTTTTGTTATTTTAAACTCAAACTTTCGTTTCGTCACCTGTATATCTCCAACACAATGTAGTGCACCATCTCATGTGCTCATAATTATGGCCCCAAGTTGAAAGGGAAAAAACCTTTCGTAACGCACATCTGTCATACAAAGATGATGAACACTAAGTTCTCAAACCTTCATGGGTCCCATCCTTGTAGATTAATCTATGTGGTCAGTGGAAAGAACAATAGCAAATATGGTTGCTGCCATCCACAAACGTTCTACATTCGCAGATGGTGCTGTCACCGAGGGAGGAAAAACTCTCGTTCTTCATGAAATGTGGAACATAATTTCACTAGACGCAGAGCAAAAATTTTGGTGACTCTTTTTGATCTTGATGTAACTTGGAAAAGCACTAGTTGTGGTATGTGTTCAGGCATCAATTTAAGTTAATAAATGTGTTCTCCATGTTTACAGTATTCTTTTTACCTACGCACAAATTTATTTTGTACCTGCCCGCCGTAAAGCCCCACTAACGTATAACTAACGCATAATTATAATGCAAAATGAGGCTAAAGCGTTTTATGTTCTTAAGTTTTTCACTTTTCTTAAGCTACGCCATCTTACTTTTCCTCTTTCCACATCATTTATATCCTTTTTATTTCCCCCCACCCCATTCCAATTCTCCTAAACTTCTCTCGTACCCATAGCCTCCAGTTTCTAATCTGCACTTGGTACGTCATTAAATGTATTTCTTTCTTTCCTCGGCGTAGTTGTTGACGTTGTCTAGATCACCATAGCACTGCTGCTCATTTCGTTTTCTTCCCTATTGTTATCATTCTTATTATGAATATATATGTAATAGTTATCATTTGCGATAATTAATAGGTGATATGTGATGCTTTACGCTGTGCTAAGCTGCCAGGAATTCCTGATTAGACTTAACGTAAGTCTTCATTATCTTAATACGCAAAACGATTCACAGATAAAGAAGAGCATTTGCTTTTCTCTGTGCTTTTTTGTTGTCAAAGAGGGAGGAAAGGGTTACATCTAAATGAAAGGAAAAATGCAAATGAAACTGGTGGAAATCAATTTTGAAAAGGGGTAAAGTTAATAAAGAAAGTAAATGTGCGGCCATTACGTTAACAATTAACTAGCGGTAATTAGATATTTGAGATTTGGGGGAAATTACGGTCGCCAGTCCTATGGACAATTACTATAGTAACTGAGAAAGAAAGGTTATTACACATATAATTAGCACTAGAAGCTTGGCAACTGAAGGTTGACACGTGTAGTGTGAAAACTGAAAGTTTGTCAGAAGTAATAAATTTCGCTACACTCTGACTTAATTTAGCAAAAGAATTAATGAAACCGGAAAAATGTAAGTTAGTTTAATGTCTGAAATTAACAGTGAGCTTTGTTTCTGAAGCACTACGAAATTCAGTAAAATAATGTTAGTCTTCGGCTACCTCAACAATCATTTCAAAAGCTACTTGAATCTACGCAATTTAGAAATAAGAGATTTAACTTTGAACTTGAATTAAATGATTCTGAACAATTAACAATAGTAAAATTTAGTACGTACCAAGCTGAGCTGCAGTCACAGGTAAGCTAAAATATGATAACAAAACTCACATTCTTAATTTGTGCTTGTATAATCTGAATATTGTAGCCAGCTATGAATACCTTAACTGAACTTTGAAATTAGAACAGTGAAATGGAATGATATTACTTTAATGCTGGCGTCTGAATTTCAACGACACTCGGGTTCATTTCGGAAAAGGAAGGGACCGTGCTTGGTAATGCAATTGGGACAATGAGCAACAAAGGTTCATGCTAAGTTGCTGTAATTTTGTGATGCAACAATTTTAAAAGCTGAGGTCTGCCATACAGTTCTAAAACTTTACGTGCTTCCAGTCTTCCTTGTTGGTTGATTGAAGGTTTGAAGTCGTCGATCGAGGAGGTGGCGACAGTCACTCATTGTCGGCCGTCGCTGTTGCAGAAGCTGGATGTTGGCGCGCCTTCTTCTCGACACGGTCACCAGGCGAAACGGGCTCTTGATGTGCGCCAGCTAATGCTTCCCGTCCGCGGCATCGTGTCAGGAACTATCATAGCAAGTCGAGCGCAATTACATGCTGCCAAACCCCGAAAGCGCGGCAACTCGCTGCAGCGTCACACGACACACCTGCTCCACTGCACTGCTCCAGCCAGATCCTGCTCTGCCCGCGCTCCATGCGGCGGAGTTCACACTACCAAAGATCCTAAACACTTTGCTTCTCCACACGACCTATCGATGTAATCGTTCGATAGCATAGTTTTTCCTAGGCCAGACCCAGCGTAAAAATACAAATAATATTTACAAAACAAACCAATTATACATCGACATAAATGCATAAATAAATAAATAAATATATATATATATATATATATATATATATATATATATATATATACAAATAGTAAAACAATTAAAATATATAAATACACAGAAATGTCATATTTTCAAGTAACAAAATAAGGAAAAATCTATAGTACAATAGATGGAAATAGAAGGTTATGCATTTACATGCTATGTCTCATTTTCCTAGCAGCTCTATTGTATTTTTCAGTTTTTATCTCTGCCTTCGTACACGATAAAAATTACGCATGAAATGTGAACAGTCGTACTAGAAGATGCCTTGCGAATGGCGCAGTCTTGGTAAGTCTCGAGACAATGCTTATCGGATAAGGGTTCTAAATAGCTCCGTAATAATCGGAGTGCAAGGTTGATAAATGTGAAAGCTCGGAAAGATGTGTAGCGCTTCAAAATGTGTTTAAATGAGGCAGCAGAACGTATATATACAAGTCAGATATCAGTATTAAGAAAACGAAATGTAGTAATTTGTGGTATATCAGGCAGGTCAGCCTTGAGTTGTATGAGTAATGAGGTTAATTTCACTGAGTAATCCGCGTGATTGCCGCGGGTCGGAAACAAGACTTTCGACCGGACCTGCCTCGAACGAGACACTGCGTCATGTTTTTAACACTAGATGACGCGATTATGTGCGCTGTGAAAGTCGAGGGGCATTGCAGCGCCACGATAAATCTTTCCGATCGTACCCATTCTTTGACATTTAACAGCATGGAAGATGTAGAAATGACTCTGAAGACTAATGAAATCCGCTTACTCCATGACGTGTAGCAACTGTCATGCAACGTATGACCTGCGGTTCTCTCATCCTGCGGCCCTACATTCTTTTTTTATTTAACTAAGCATCGCACATCAAACACTAGAGAGCGATGGCGATAACGACAAAATATTGTTGGTCGTTAACTCGTGTTCAGAAACGGGACAAAACGAATATGATAGGAACCAAAATACACAAAGAGATTGTAGCATATTATTCGGCGCTCTCTGTGGTGCCAAGTCGTGCTATAACCGCCATAATTTATGTAGTCATTCTGCAGTTGTCCTGAAAGCGAGATAGTTTGTGTATGGTTTTATGAGCTGCGCAGTTGCCGAACTTCTTTCCCGAATGGTGCCTACCGTGTGCTCAGAGTCCAAATGCACGCACATATCTAGAAGAAAGATTAGAGACTGGTGAACATACTTTTACATATGTTCTATAAATGTGCTGATTCTGTGTACCCTGATGTATTTGTTTACTTGTATAGTAAACGTTGTTTCATAGACGTTCTCCTTGTCATACGATATTCCGAGAATTTTGAGAAGACGGAGAATCCCGAAAAAGGTTTGCAGCATGCTTTGTAATACCCCCGAAACGTCAGAAGCATAAAATCGTGAGTATTTGATGTGACTGAAAGCGCTGTTGGTGGATGAAAGGTACGATGAACTACGTCATTAATGCGTGAGTATTACAAAGTAATTGATTCAGTTTCTGACAGCTGCTTAAGGTATTTTTACTCCAACAATTGTTTTTGTTGCTTTCTGGAAATTTTAAAAGAAGTATGTTTTCACATAACAATCTATAAATTACAGGTACAAGGCCCAGTAAATTCCTGTGAGCAGATAGTTACTTGTCTTAAATTATGGTTTCAAATTGTAATAGAAACCCTTCGTAACCGAAATAAAAAGTGCGAACTACTGCATGAAACAATCTTGGTATCCTTTCGTAGATGGGCAGTCATTTTGCATAGTCGCTGTATATTCCAGTGGCTGGGTAGGGTTAGGTCGTAATGTACCTGATACGTGAGTCGCAATTTCCGTCTTTTATCCACGTAAAGCACGGTATATTTTACTTACTTCAAATTCGAATACAAATTTAGCTATACGTTACATACAATTTGCATAAAAGCCAAATTTTTCTAGAAGTTTCTCTCTTGTTCTCCGAATTATGGGTTACAATATTCCCAGATGATTTTGGAATTTTTCTGTGTTGAATCTACTTTATATATAGTAAGAAGTGTTAATACACCACATGAACACTGGTCCTAAACTGTATTTTCCAGGGCGAGTATTCTCTTTGGCAATGTCATGCAACAGATAGTCTGGGACTGTGTTACTATCATTACTAGAGACCGACGTATACAAAGTGTTTGTCCGTCATAAACAGGGGTAATTTTGCTCTTATGAACATTAACAGTTGGACGTTATTTCACAGCTACTTTACGCATTAACTTCTACCGTCCTACACCGCGCCCATTTCTTTTGACAACATTAAATATGGCGGAGAGTTGTTCAACTAGCTTCCCTACCGACGCGATGTTGTCCCTCCATGGTATTCTACCTCTCTGTTTTCTTCAGCAACAGAGTCGCTTCCTGCAGAAGCTGGCGTTTTCGAAGTCTATTCCAGCTACACTTCGATTGAAATAACTCAGTGAGTGACGGATTACAGTGGTGGGCGGCAGTGTTGCCGACTCGCAGCCAGCCGCGCTAGACGAGGCTCTGCACGGAGTTGCAAAACAAGGCACTGGCGCTCGAGAAAGAACTGCGACTGGCTGGCGGCTGGACGCTACCTCTCGACTCGCGGAAACATCAGTCAGAAATTTATTTTAATCGGGGTGGAGCATTATATCATTCTTAGAACATGCTCCTAAATCGCTTCCGTGTACCGATAGTAGCGACGCATTCGCCAGAACGTCATTTCGAATACCCGTTCGACATTCAGATTTAGGGAAACCACGGAAAACCTGAAGCGCGTAAGGCAGTTGATAGACTGCTTCCTTTGACAAGGACGCGGCCGAGTTCCGTACTCATTCGAATTTGTGCTCCGTCTCTAAAAACCTGATCTTCAATCTTCATCCCTCTTTCTGCAGCATCGGGCCTATTTCTCCATCAAAGAAATGGTCGTCCTGCTAAAAAATACACATTTTTCTGTTGCTCCCGAGTTCGCTATCACTGAATGTTAATTTATAGGATGTATTAGGCATATACCAGTTGCCTGTATCTACAGGAGTGTTCTGCCATTCACACCAGTGTTTGGCAGAGGGTTCACAGGACCACTTTCAAACTATTTCCCGAGCGTTCCACTGTCGAACAGCACATGGAAAAAACAAACACTTAATTTTATCACACGAGCTGTGATTTATCCCTGTGTAAGTAGAGAATTGACAAAACAATTTTGACATTTGTAGAAGAAAGTTGATGGCTGAAAATTCGTGAAAACATATCTCCGCAACGAAAATCGCCTTTGCTTTCATGATTACGACCCCAAATAGCTGATAATATCCGTGATACTCTCTCCACTATTTTGTGATAATAGAAGCGAGCTGATCTTCTTTGAACGTTTTCGGTGTTCTCCGTCAATCCTACCTAATAAGGATCCCATACTGCGCAGCAGTAGTCCAGAATCGGGCGGACAAGCGTCGTGTAGGCAGCCTCTTTAGTAGATTTGTTCAATCTTCCAAGCATTCTATCAGTACAACGCAGGCGGTTTACTACGAGATGTTTCATGTAACAGCAGTACTACCTGGAGCCACCACAAGTCCAAGCGCAGTTGCTGCTCAAAACAACCTTCAATAACATCTTTAGTAGTGTTGGTATGTCAATCCTCAGAAACTATTTATCATATAATCATCTTGTCGCTGAAGCTCTCTTCTTGTCCGCGTTCCTTCCTCACACGGAAGCCGGCCGCTGTCACCGAACGGTTCTAGGAACTTCAGTCCGGAACCGCGCTGCTGCTACGGTCGCAGGTTCGAATTCTGCCTCAGGCATGGATATGTATGATGTCCTTAGGTTAGATAGGTTTAATTACTTCTAAGTCTGGGGGACGTATGATCTCAGATGTTAAGTCCCATAGTGCTTAGAGCCATTGAACCTCACACGGAAATGTAATTCTGCCTTGAACAAACATAATTCTTCCTGCATTAATACTCAGACATATTTCGGAAATGTTTCTTGTTCTTCAGTGCGTTTATTTATTCACTGTCAAATAATACATAAAGAATTTTTGCACTGTAATACGTGAGAAAACATGGTTAGGTATTAGAACTAGAAGAATTGTGTTTGTTCAAGACAGATCCTCATTTCGATAATATACATTTCTGTTAAATTTATGATTTTTTGTCTTGGAAAAGGTAATCCAAGAGTGGTTGAAACTAAAATAAGAGCTTAAAATTAACAAACCAATCAAATTAGGAAGAACCAATGTAAGGATACGAGGCTTAGCGATTCCATGTCAGCACATTCATACAAACAAATTCTCAAAGAAACAGCAGGAAGCGTAGGGCTCCAAATTTCGTTTGAAAAAACAGAATACATGTCAAGTAACAATCTGGCATCAAAATTCTAAAAACTGAATATGGGGAAATTGAGAGTTTTGTAGTTCAAATATTTAGACGAAATCATCCAGGGAAAAGAGTGCTCTATAACTGTGTAGTGAATTGACATTGTAAATGCAACCACATCCTGTACATAAAGGTATAATGTATGTTTAAATACTTTACGCAACAGTAATGAAGGCGTTTCGTCATGAATAACTTTAAGTTTACACACCTACAATATCAGTACAAAAAAAGAAAAGTGTAGTTTACATTGCGCTGTGTTGAAGCCAAATGATTACGCAAACAGAAGTTGGGTGGGTTTGAAATTGGTGTGCCCAATAGTATCGTAGGAAGAAAGGGTCTGTCATGATTATAAAAACTGTAAATTTTGATACATTGAAAATATTGGCATGTCTATAACCATGACATACCTATTATTTCTACGATATCAGTGGGTACATCACTTTTAAACCTACCCGACTCTTACTTTCGTAATCATTTGATTTTGCATCAGCATAGCACAACGTAAAATGCATTCTTTTCTTTTTCTGTATTTATAAACTTAAATGGTTTTCTGTTGAAACACTTACATTCCTAAAGAAGTGCGACATAAGCACAATGTCGTATACAGCCTCCCAGAGTTCCAAATTTGTGGAATTCAATAGGGTCTTCCCTTTCACGAGAAAATTAATGATCAAAGAATGTTTTGAATTTTGTAAAATATTTAAATATTCATTAAACTTTTGTGTACAAGGTTTGGTTGGATTTACAATGTCAGTTTCAGATTCCACTACAAAATGGCTCCATTACAAAAGCCAAAACTGATCATAGAGTAAAATAAAGTGCGTTTAAGCAACTGGAGCGGCCGTTCTTCAGCCGATTAGGAATCAGCTGTACGCTGCTTGAGTTAGATCCGGGTCAATTCCGGGGCTTGAAAGCGAGCACATTACGCGTTACGGTACTAGAAGTGATTCCCGTACACAGAAAGGCAGAGATGGAGTTCGTAAGGCTGCGGTTTACTGTTGCCATGAACCCATCTCTGAACGAACTCTTGATCTGCAATGGAACAAGTCTAAATGGTGTTTGGTGTATCAAAAACGGCGCCATTTGATTCCAAAATAACTAGTTCATTAAATACTTGAAATTATAATTTAACTCGAACAAAATTTTGTTGGTCCCGATATCGGGTCTCACAGTGAGCTATCGCACGCAAACATGACTAGCCTGACAAGTGGGTCTGCATGAACCGGACATAACAAAGCAAAGCTTTACAGATCACAGCAGAGCAAGAGGGAACGCACAAACATCTCGTGTAAAGGTAGCAGCCATAGCTGAAGCGGAAGATGTATGACACTACGCGGCTGCTGTAACGCAAGGACTCCGGTCACATGCTCGGCACGCACGTGTTGGGCCTCCATGTCCATGGGCCTCAGTCGGTGAATTGCGTTCCGTGTGAAGACGACGCCCCTGCTGTCCCATGCGTCATAAGAAACGTGTTCCACCTCGGCACATTAGCATAATATTTTATTAGGCGAGGCGCCCGTGGTCGGTCCAGCTCGCCGTCTCCTCTGAAATTACTGTCTCGCTGCACGACGTGTGCTGCTAGGCTGGGGATAGTCTCTCTTATCTGCGGCATCCGTCGGCGGACAGGGACCTATTATCGTAATTCACTTGTTAGGTTAACGAGATAGGGCGATAGGCCTTTATGTCTCCCTTATCTGACCATTTACTACGGGATTCCGGCTATTACACCTACAAAAACATCCACTTTCAAGAAATCTGCAGGAGACCGATATATTACGTACTCCGTGGTGGAGTCAATACGAAAGTGAAGAACCCTTTAAGTTTAATGCTAACAGGACGTATTATTAGCGAGTCACAGAAGGGGCAGTCAAATGAATGTTAAATGATACCGTCCGTCAACATTCCTGGGCGTTTAGAATTGACTGCGCGTTTCAATTTTTGCAAAGAAACGGCAGTTTATGTTACGTATATTGGTACTCACAAACTTACTCGTCAAAACCTATAAGGTACTTCTCGTTGACCTAGAATCATGCAATTTGAAAAGGAGCAAGGTTTTACAGTAAAAAAAAAAAGAAAAAATCCAGAAACTTAATTTGTAATTATATCACAAAAAATATTTTTTTTTCCAAGTGTATTCATCTTTCTGTCTGTTCTTTTCTTAAGATCCCATTATCTTAGGAACGGCAAGAGGTACACAGTTGAAATTTATGTTAACGGTGGAGCCTACGGCCCCTAGGGGATGCAAAAAATTAAAGCTTATAAATGAATGCAGTCAAAAGATGTGTCACATATTTTGACACTGCCAAACTCACTCATCAAAACCAAAGCAAATATCGCCACCAAAGATACACAAAGAATGTTGTCGTATTCACTCGATCATGAACTCAAGCAACAGCCCAGGTTGCAAAATTACAAACAAACTTAACCAGAATCTCGCTAAGTATATACATACACTAACAAATAAAAATAAAAAAAATAAGCAGATAATAGAAGAAATCAAAAACATCATCATCCCATTTAGTATCATTTAACTCCACGAATCTATGCACAACCATACTCGTCGCAGAAACATTCAAAACCATCAGGTCAAGCCTCATAAAACACCAAAAACTATCTGTTGTGACTTGGCAAGACAGCCAAGTCACTATGCGAGGAAGCCGAAATGCACGCGTTTACGCTCACGCAGACTGGCGTGAGGTCTGGAACATTACAAGGAATTAGAGTAGCCAAAAATAGTACATAGCTTCTGGAATACTTAACTTTAATTCATAATTGTAGAACATCGCTCTTTGTGATACAGAAGTACAATAGCAATAATAACAAAGGATAATGGCGCCTTGCTAGGTCGTAGCAAATGACTTAGCTGAAGGCTATGCTAACTATCGTCTCGGCAAATGAGAGCGTATTTGTCAGTCATCCATCTCTGGCAAAGTCGGCTGTACAACTGGGGCGAGTGCCAGGACGTCTCTCTAGACCTGCCGTGTGGCGGCGCTCGGTCTGCCATCACTGACAGTGGCGACACGCGGTTCCGTCGTATACTAGCGGACCGCGGCCGATTTAAAAGCTACCACCTAGCAAGTGTGGTGTCTGACGGTGACACCACACTATCAATGCTGGAAATTACTGAATTCATGGACCTCCTAGAACTGGTACTAAACTACAACTATTTTACATTTAATAATAGAATGCACATGCAACACAGATGTCTCACAAGGCGTTCTAGTATAGCAGGTACAACTGCCAACAAGTATATTTAACACCTTGAACAAAAAACGTTGTGTTGATGAGACATTGCTCCTGTTAGATGGTAGCACAAATGATACTAACAACATACTAGATAAATTCAATAAACAGGATAGAAATCTAAGCTTCAAGGTGGAATATGAAAATAATGGTACCATCAATTTCCAGATCCTTAACATCAGTAAACGAAAAAAAAAATTCACACATCTCCAAAATTTACAGAAAGACAACAGCAACGCATACCACCATACACAGCTCATCTTGCTACCTCGTGACACACATGTTTTGACATGTAAAGTGACTCATCAAAATCTGGAGATGAACTGTCTACACACACATCTGACCTGGTGGCCTAGTGCAAACTGTTTTCCGCGGAAAGTGGATAAGTGCTCCACGAAAAATTATTACTAACATGGCGATTTTTTTAGAAATACTGACTATACTAATTATTTTTAAAAAATATTATAGTTTCTGTGTTATTAGTTCCGATTTAAAATTGAAGTGATAACTCAATAAAGCAAGTGATTCTCATTTTTTTAAATTTTGTTAATCTTCAAAATTAACAATGTGTTTCACCCTAGTACCATGACTCTCAAAGTGTGCCGTCAGAGGAGAACTCTGGGAACCAACCCCTGCTCTAGTTCGTTAACCACTTGCGTGGAAACCGAGAGATCGCCGGACCGGATCTCGGTTGGACGACGGATTTTTCAGTCCTCGTTTTAACCAAACCTTCACACTCTACGATGTGAGGAAACGTCAGAAACAATACGTGGTTCTGATTCCATGTTAAACTGTAGGTCTCTTTTCTCCGCTTGTAGTACTGGGATGGGTTAGGGATACGCAAGTCGCTCGAGGGGCGCCCGGTAACAAGACTTGCTCCAGACCATTGAGCCACACGAAGTTATCATCTATATACATAACTGAGTTACGGGACACCCGGAGCGCGGGTCATACTTGCACCTGTCCGGTTTTTCCATTTGTCCGTTCTCATTTGACTGCTCCAACTAATTTATGTTTTCTCAGCCGAAAGTCAGGAGGAATAAACAAATCTGCTAACTCTATCGGATTCGGAGCGGTTCACCAAAAATAATTACGAAAATGGAATGACCTACGCAGTCGGATACCCAGAAATATATCTTAAATGTTGTGAATAATTTGAGAGTGATTGTTGTCGTATAATAAAAGACTGCTACTATCATATAAATAAGAGTAATTAATTTGACTTGCTGATCTTACGACGTAGAAATGGTAGAGGAGGTAGAAACGAATTAGATTCTTCTAATCTTTTTTATTTACTGCATAACTATGAAACCCGTCTCGTTGATAATGACAGCGAAGATTCTACAGTGTTGTTACTGGCCTTGTTTTACAGATATATCATATTTTGTCAAAAGTACAGTGTTTAGAAAGTGTAGTGTTTAACGATAATTTGAAACTAAAAAAAAAAATTGACAAGGGGAAAAAGACACAAAAAAGGGTGATGGGAAATGCTTAAGAGAAATGCATTACGGCCTCATACGATGTAAAACATACCAGACTTGCTCTAAGATTCAAATCAATCGAAGTGTTGCAGCGTTTAAGGGACTGACTGTTGTTCTGCGCCGTCCTTCCCGCTTTTCTTCGTAATAGGAAAGTACAAGGTTCTATACTTATTTCCAACCATCCAGGTTTAGGTTTTGCCTTGTTTCTATTAATTATTCCAAGCGAATGTTATTGTTATTTCTCTGAATAGATTATGGCTGACTTCTCTCCTCATACAAATCTGATCTAGTGCTCTTCCTTATCAACAGGGTGTTAAACACATTGAAGTGACTACTTTTATTCAGTGTATCTGCCACGACAATCTACACACCATGATCCCAGAACATTTACAGTATGAAATAACTCGCACATCTACAGTCAAGTAAATAAACTAAGGAAGTTCTGCTAGCTACGAAGGTCTGCGATCTACAGCGTTTAATTACTCAGCCTAAATACTGACAGCTTGATTAAGAAAGTTACTCTGCCAAATTATTTGGCTCGTTTTCCACTTAATTCGAATATTACGGAGTGAAGTAGCGCAAAGCCTGAGGTGCTTCAGTCGCATTCCAGAGTATTGGGACGCAAAGGCTCGTCTACACAATCTGGCAGCTCTTCTAAACAAATGTAGGCGAAAGCTGGGAGCGGTCTCTTCAAAATTGTCGCGTGAAATTTTCAGTCTAGTCCTTGTTAAAGCGAGTGAGTGGTCGCTAATGAGTGCGATGGGTATGGGACGTTATGCTGTAATTTTGCTTTTCTTCTTTCATCTTCGCTCCTCTTCCCACTACAACCTCTCAACATCCCAGTAAGTTAATCATCCATTAAACGGTTCCTACGTTACGGAGCACCATGGGACTCAACGGAGAATGGCGAAGTATTTACCCGAAATATTTCTGAAAAACTTGTCTAACTTTTTCGGCACTTTTTGGGTTTGCACCCATGTTAAGGAGGCGGTGATGAGCTCCTTACTCACAGATTCGGTAACACCACCTTCAGGTTTAGGCCAGCCATGAACATCATCACATTTTGTGAGGTCCTGATCTCGTGAAGACATGGTTTCGTCATGTACTGAAGCTGTTTCCTGCATAGGTGCTCGAGAAAATCAATCCGCAGGTGGGTACAGTTTCCAAATGATGAATATGTGCAGTTTTTCGGTTTCGCAGTCGGTCATCCGGTGGCTGCGCTGGGGAACAGGTGCTGTGGAGAACCATCGAAAAGCCGTCACATCGCGGGATGTTATACAGAGCTCACTACGCACCACAGCTTTCTTCACGCTCTATAGCACGTTTGGCTGCTTAGGCTACTGCCCTTGTAAATAGTACATTTGTCTCGCCAGATTAGCTATCATTAAATGCATATTTCTAAACCAGCAGTTTTACTAGCTCTGCAGTCGATGGAAGAGCATTCATGGAACAACACAGTTTCCTCTCACAATTGATGCCATATCTAGGAACCATGATCTGTACTGTTATAATAAACAAACATCGTCTGAATCGTAACTTACCATTATCGGTTTTAACCTGTGCTGCAGATCATCTTTAGATGATGGAACAGTAAACAGTTAGAACAGTAAAAACGCAACAATAATTACGTTAATGAAACACATTCCAGTACATATGATGGGTTGCGCAATAAAAGGTAAAGTATAAATGTAATAAACGACTTCAGAGTACATTTTATATTGTACATTTTCATTTCCATTTACATATTTCAGAAGGAAGCTGACTTTTTGTTGTCTACCGAGAATAAAAATATCGTTTTTGTGGGTCTAAATGTCTACGGTGGTTTGTAAATTTGCTGAGTTAATCCACACCTTCATTAATTAAGTTATTTCGTATTAATTCCAAAATATCGTGACATTCTTTGTTTTTCAGTGACTGGGACCTGTGCTACGTCAAATGGTAGCCGTCTTATTTTTACGTGAGGTAACTAACACTATTCACAAGCTGTCTAATGGACAGGAAAATCACTGTTGAGCTGCCACTAAGAAATATTAGTAGGAAATAGTTATTCTCGACATGCTATTAGGTTTCAGGTGCTAGTAGAGGTAGGTCGAGTGTATTGCTTTCCTCATTTCCGCTTTTAAGATATTATACTGCTTAATCCCGCTCACTATTATGACGTTACATAAGAACAATACTCAGGATATGGATACTTATTCAGATGATGTAATTGTTTTTTCATACAAAATCTATATTTACACCAATCAGGAGTCAGACTCTTGGCGCGGCTGGACACTATAAACATAAAGCGAACACTGTCAAATTTGGTTCACCACTTCGGCAAATCAGCACTCACTGTTTAATGTTCAAAGTAGTCGCCATCCAGGCCCATGTTTAATAGTTGCGCGTTACTATGAAAGTGCGAGTGCGCACAGCGTGTGTGTCTGGGTATGTGTATTTCTATTAATCTTCACGAGTAAGACAGCGCTTCCGAATGGTTTTTCTAAGACATGAAACGAGCTCATTTTAGTAAATGTAAACATGGTCCGTAGTAGACTGTAATGCGATGTTTATTTAATCGTGCCATTACCTAATTTCGACTAAGCATCATTTTCAAGCACATTTGTAACATCTGTGTTTCATGTAATTTTCAAATCAATCTTAATTACAAGTAAAACGGAGCCATATTACGTCATTTTACGAAAGGATCCACACTGCACAACATGTCACTGTAGTGTGGATCCTTTCGTAAAATGACGTAATATGGCTATTAAGAGTGATTTGAAAATGACTTGAAATACAGATGTTACAAATGTCGTTGACAATGACGCTTATTCGAAATTAGCTAATCGCACGATCAAAGAAACATCTCATTGCAGCCTACTACGGACCATGTTTACGTTTATTAAGCACCTGGAGGATTTGAATCCCTACAAATACAAAATTTTTAAGTTCATTTTACATAGTTTGAACAATACAGGGCTGAATTATCACTATTTACGCGAGTAGTTTTTGCTTTTCTGATCACACACACAGCTTTCAAAGTTTCAAACGCTACAAACAGCAAGCTTTGTTTCCATGGCAGCAGACTGGTGTCACAATGGTTTGCAGAATGTGCATGTACAAGGTATGCCCAACTGAAGAGGAGACCTTCTCTGTAGCGGAGTTGTATGTAATCCTTGTGAGTCAATCTGTTTTCCGAGAGATGGTGTGGTGGTATTCATCCTCATTTCTAGAGAACTGTTCCTTCTGTTCGTTGCATGATGGATTCCTCCACAACAGCACAAAGAGCGGTCATCCAGTTTCTTCGCGCAGAAGGGCAACATGCTTCACAAATTTATCGCTGGATGAAAGACTTGTATGGCGAGCCGTGTCTCCCACGGTGCACAATATTCCAGTTTTGTCAGCGATATGAGGATATGAGGCAGGACGCGTAAAAATCAAGGTCGTGAGACGCCCAGGGCAGGCGTACTTTGTCACCACCGGTATCATGATTTCGGCTGTGGAGGAGCCCATATCGCCGAATCATAGGATCATTGCATATGACACTGCTGCTGAACTGTCGATAAGGAAAGGAACTGTGCAGCCCATAATCATGAGAAACTTCTTTGTGGCGAAGTTTGTGCGCAGTGGGCTCCCAAGCGTCTTTCAGAGACTCAGAAGACACAGAGAATGGATGTTTGCCTGACCCATGTGTTGAAATAAGGGGAGCAGGAAACGGATTTCACTGTTCAGATTCTGGATGGGTTGAAACGTAGTGTCAACTTTTGTTTCACTTCGATTCTGCCTCCAAACGGACGTGTATGGAGTGGCGGAATCCAGGTTCCCCTTGTCCAAAAAAAGCTCAGTCTGCTCCGAACAACGGAAAACTGATGCTCTGTTTCTTTTTCGATGAAGCAGGACCTCTACTCATCGACTACCTAGCACGAGGTATAACAGTCAACGCTAAACAGCATTACAACTCGCTGCTCAGGTTCAAATCGGCCATCAAGTACAAGCACTGTGCAAGATCTCGAATGGGATAGTGCTTCTCCAGGACAATGATAGGCCATATGTGGCAAAGAAGACCCTGGAGCTCCTTCAAAAAATTCCATACGAAGTCCTGGGACATTCTCATTACAGCCTTGATCTCCCCTCGTGACTCCATCATCTTAAGCCGCTCAAAACAATCTCTGAAAGGTCAGAGGTTAACCTGTGACAAGGAAGTGCAGGAGACCGTGGAAAACTGGATCCATCATCAACACAGGATTTTCTTCACTGAAGCCATCCATTGCCTTCCTACGCACTGGGATCGGTGTATCAAGAGTAGATGGCTATTACGTATAGATCTTCTCCTCCTCATGAACTCTAATTGTAATATCATTATTAAAATTTCTTTACACCTAAGTGTACTAGGTGATCAAAAAGTCAGTACAAATTTGAAAAATGAATAAATCACGGAATAATGTAGATAGAGAGGTACAAATTGACACACATGCTTGGAATGACATTGGGTTTTATGAGAACAAAAAAAAAAAAAAAAAAAAAAAATACAAAAGTTCAAAAAATGTCCGACAGATGGCGCTTCATCTGATCAGAATAGCACAATTAGCATAACAAAGCAAGACAAAGTAAAGATGATGTTCTTTACAGGAAATGCTCAATATGTCCACCATGAGTCCTCAACAATAGCTGTAGTCGAGGAATAATGTTGTGAACAGCACTGTAAAGCATGTCCGGAGTTACGGTGAGGCATTGGCGTCGGATGTTGTCTTTCTGCATCCCTAGAGATGTCGGTCGATCACGATACACTTGCGACTTCAGGTAACCCCAAAGCCAATAATTGCACGGACTGAGGTCTGGGGACCTGGGAGGCCAAGTATGACGAAAGTGGCGGCTGAGCACACGATCATCACCAAACAACGCGCGCAAGAGATCTTTCACGCCTCTAGCAATACTTTTTGTTTTGTTCTGTTCTAATAAAACCCCATGTCATTCCAAGCACGTGTGTCAATTTTTACCTCTTTATCTACATTATTCCGTGGTTTATTAAGTTTTCAAGTTTATACTGACTTTTTGATCACCCGGTAGTCTCCTTTTCTTTTAGGCACATCTTGTAGAAGAGGAGACCAGGCAGTAAACAGCTGTTGATAAAGGGATGCAGAAGTTTCCTTTAGCTCGAGACGCTATATCGTTACCTGTTGGGTAAAAGCAGCGACGGTGCTTCACGTTGGATCCAGAGCGATGGCCTCGGTAGGGCGGAGGTCACTTAACGCTAGACAGCGTCCGAGGTAGGCGGGCCACAGGACGCGTCGGCAGCGGCGAAATCTCGGCCGGCCGAGCTCCATAATCGGCTAAGCCACGAGCGGGCTGGCAAGCGGCGGCTGTTCCTCGCAGAGTGGAGCACAGCTCAGCGGCCGCGGCCCCGCTCTCAGCAGTATCCAGTTTCGGCGGCGGGTCGCGACAGCTCGCGTCGCGTCGGGGGCCGTTCCTTGCTCTCGGGTTGCGAGAGCAGCTGCACACTGCTGGCAGCCGCAAAGGGCCGCGGTGGCCCGCAATAGCAGAATCGCCAGGGCAGGGATCTTCACAGCTGGCGGAAATCACAGCTGTCAGATGTTACATCTTTCTGAAGATTGTCGTAACCATATGATTCACGAGTATGGTATCAAGAATGAAATTTTCACTCTACAGCGGAGTGTGCGCTGATATGAAACATCCTGGCAGATTAGAACTGTGTGCCGGACCGAGGCTCGAACTCGGGACCTTTGCCTTTCGCGGGCAAGTGCTCTACCAACTGAGCTAACCAAGCACAGCTCACACCCCGTCCTCACAGCTTTAATTCCGCCAGTACCTCGTCTCATATCAGCCCACACTCCGCTGTAGAGTGAAAATTTCATTCTAGGAACACCCCTAGGCGGTGGCTAAGCCATGTCTCCGCAATATCCTTTCTTCCAGGAGTGCTACTTCTGCAAGGTGCGCAGGAGAGCTTCTGTGAAGTTTGGAAGGTAGGAGACGAGGTACTGGCGGAAGTAAAGCTGTGAGAACGGGGCGTGAGTCGTGCTTGGGTAGCTCAGTTGGTAGAGCACTTCCCCGCGAAAGGCGATGGTCCCGAGTTCGAGTCTCGGTCCGGCACACAGTTTTAAACTGCCAGGAAGTTTCAGTATGGTATCAACTGAATTTATTGATTCCTGATGCCCGCTTCTGTCCTTGATGCAGTGAAGCTGTAGCGGGTGACGTCACAGGAACGCAAGCGGAAAAAGAACATAGTAATTACAACTTTCTTTGTACTAGAAGAGGCTATTGAAGGAACGTTGCCTACTTCTCGTGCCTTGTTTTCATTCAGGTCTTTCAGTGCTCGGTCAAATTCGTCTCACGTATCGTATCTCTTATCTCAGGTTCCCCTACTTCCTCGTTTTCTTCTGTGACATTGAACTCAAGTTTTTACTGTGACACACCCCTTCTATACAGTTAGAGCACCTTGCAGCTTCCCAAAAAATGGCTCTGAGCACTATGCGACTTAACTTCTGAGGTCATCAGTCACCTATAACGTAGAACTAATTAAACCTAACTAACCTAAGGACACCACACACATACATGCCCGATGCAGGATTCGAACCTGCGACCGTGGCGGTCGCTCGGCTCCAGACTGTAGCGTTCAGCTTCCCCTTCTTCGCTAAGTACTGGTCTATCATCTGACTTCTTGATATTCACACAACTGATTCCATTTTTCTACAAACGTCTTTATTTTTCCTATAGATGACATCTGTCTTTCACCCAGTTCTTTATGGTTCTATATCCTTGGATATGTCCTCTAGCCATTCCTGTTTGGCCTTTTTGCACTTCTTGTTAATCTTATTTTTCATATATCTGTGTTTACTTTCGACTGCTTCACTTGCTGCATTTTATACTTTCTCCTTTCGTCAATTAAACTCAGTATCTCCTGAGTTATCCAGAGATTTCGCTAGGTGTCGTCTTTTTACCTCATCCTCAGCTGCCTTCCCTATTTCATCTCTCAATGCTACTCATTCGTCTTCTCTGCTTCAGTCCAACGTTGCCTAATACGCTCTTCGAAACTCTCAGTAACTTATGGTTCCTTCAGTATATACAGGTATAATCTCCTTAATATCCTACCTTTTTACCATTTCTTCAGTTTTAATCTGCAGTAGATAACCGTCGTTAAATTATGGCCCGAGTCCCCATACGCCCCTGGAAATGTCTTACACTTTAAGATCTCGTTTCGAAATTTCTGCCTTAACTGTTATAGAATCAGTCTGAAACCTTTCGTCCGCAGGTTCCTTCCGCGTGTACAACCTTCTTTCATCATTCTTATACCAAATGTTAACAATGATTAAATTACACACTGTGCAGAATTCTACATGGCTGCTTCCCCTTTCATTCATTTCCCTCGACACATTTTCTCCTACTATTTTTCCTTCTTTTCCGTTTCCTAACTACTACAGAATTCCAATGACCAATCACAATTAAATTTCATTTTCCTTAACTATGAGTAACTTTCTATCTTATTGTACACTATAATGCGTCCGCCTATTTTCTGGCTGACTCGTTTCATGTAGATCAGTTGCTGCCTCAGTTTAATTTCCGCCAGTCAGCTCAATGTAAGAGCAAGCAGATATTAGCTACAGTAGAAATGACTGCGATCTGACGAGTAACTAGCGTATTTATCCCACCTTTTATGTATAGCTAGACGTTCCTCTTAACATGATAAAGAATGATGAAATCAGATTTTATTAGTGTAGCCCGTCTTGTGTGATTTTTGCCTGGTCGGTTTTCACTTGAGTCCCCCCGGCTCGCGTGCTTTCTGGGTGGTCCCGTCGTCTTTCACAGACAATGGCGGACGCCTTCCACACGATAAATGCGGGCAGTTCCGCGGCACCCTTTTTCGACGCATCCCTTCGTGCCACTCGGGGGTCCAGCACGGTCATTTGCGTTAGAATGTACTCGCCAGCGCGGCTTTCCGGAAGAAGGGCTCCACCCACGCAATAACGCGGCGACACCTTGGCGACAGACATGGGCCTCGTAAGTTTTCATGGTTAAAGCGCGTCTTTGGAGCGTGTTTGGCCTGTCCGGATATTTCGAAAGTCTCAGAAGAGAAGGGGAGCTCGAAAGTTAGTTCCATAGACAAAAAACAACCAGGGGCTTTGACTGGGCGCTGATGGATTAGGAGCGCACTGTTCTCTGACTCAGCGTAAGAGAAGGGGGAGGAAACGAAAATTTTTCTTGTCCGATACGCCAGCAAACAGCCACTGGTCTTGACTGGCCGATGCTAGGCGCACTTTTCTTCACAGGACGACAGGAAGCTATAGATTCAAAGTTTTCGTCATTAGTTTCCTGGATGCAGATCGGTGTACTTGATTAGCGGGCCTCACTCCAGTGTTTGACTTTGGCTGGGACTAGACAGGGTGTGGTTAGTGAGGCCTAGCGTGATTTCTAAGAATGTCATGATAACGTTCGATTTCGCTTGCTGTCGTATTCATGATTTTTCTTATTTAGTTATTTCATTCCGTTTGAAACTCGCGAACGTATTCTTATTGCAGTAAATCCTGCACAGCATGTCCTACTCATTACCATTCCAAGTGCATGTATTAATTTCTGTGTATGTCTGAATAACAAGTTACAATGGGCATCACAATTATTTCTGCCCGCATCTCGTGGTCGTGTGGTAGCGTTCTCGCTTCCCACGCCCGGGTTCCCGGGTTCGATTCCCGGCGGGGTCAGGGATTTTCTCTGCCTCGTGATGACTGGGTGTTGTGTGCTGTCTTTAGGTTAGTTAGGTTTAAGTAGTTCTAAGTTCTAGGGGATTGATGACCTAAGATGTTAAGTCCCATAGTGCTCAGAGCCATTTGAACCATTTGAACCAATTATTTCTGCCATGTCGGTTCAAGTTGATTAGGTCGCGATCGCTGGAACTAACACCTTGTTTGTCCTATTTTCCACAGTATCTTGCGGGCCATTCACGTGTGTATAGAGTGTGTCTTAGGTAGTTTAATCCTTCATGTGTGTTTTGCTAGTTTCGAACGTTGATGTGCACTATGTGCGGTTTTCTTTCCCATATGTGTAGATATCATTGAAAAAATAAATTGCATAGTGGCGAACGTCTTTTTTTGCCATTATTTCTGTAGGTAGGTAACTCTGCCACTGTTGATCAATGACCATCAACCGTTCGTTATTCATTGCCCAAATCATAATTCATGTATCACAGTAATGGGGAGCACCTGGTTAACCAGAAAGTCCACCTGATAGGGGAATCTGTTATATCTGCATTTGGCTCACCCTCCACACAAATATTTCTCAGTTGTTAACAGAGTCGTATTATTTTACTTCACCCTTATTCAGGATATCATCTGCAGAGCTAGTTGGCACATAAATTTGTACCACTGAGGTGGCTGTTGGCTTTGTGTATATTTTGGCCACAATAATGTGTTCTCTATGCTGTTGACAGTAGTATACCCACATTCTTATTCATTATCAGGTCTACTCCTACAGCAGCATTACTATTATTTGATTTTGTGTTGATAACCCTGTACTGTCCTTACCAGAAGTTCTGTTATTCCTGCCACTATACTTCACTGATTTTCTGTCATATATCATAAAGCAGAGTGTGTATGTGTGTTTAAGTCTGGGATATTCTCCAGAATCCCTGGTCGAATTTAAACAAATTTGGCAACAAAAAAAAACATGTAGACTGCCTGGCATATAGGCTGCTCTCCATGAGAAACATTCTGTATGGGAACAGTATCAGCCCTGCTTTGCAGGACTGCCTACATGTCAGAGGCGAAAACTGGTTTTCTGGATCACAACATGTAGACTGTCTTGCACGACAGCCATGTTGTTGTTGGTGTAGTATCGGCCTCCTTTCTCGATCTGCTTTGCATGGTGACCTGTAAGTCAGAAACAAACAAATGATTTTCTAGCTCTCAATGTGTAGCCTGCCGTGCATGACAGGCATGTTGTGGGAATAGAATCAGCCTGTTTTATTGAACTATATTGCAGGAGCTACACCTACCGTGAGCATGGCTGGGGACAGGCTGAGACGGACAGATCAGTGGATGGACAGAGTGTAGGTAGGAGAAATGGACTGGGGGAGTGGAGGAGGAGGAGATACAAGTGGAAAGTGTAGATGAGTAGTGGGAAGGTGGAAAAGGAAGAAGGGGGGATGTGGAGATGGAAAGTGAGGAGGGATGAGGATATGGTCAGAGGGAGGGGGAGGAAGATATGGTCAGAGAGAGGGGATGGAGGAAATGGACAAAAAGATTGGGAGGAGGAAATAAAGCAGGGAGGAGGAGATAGACATATAGAGGTGGCAGGATGAGGTGGATAGGCAGAGAGAAGAAGAGGTGGACACAGAGAGGGGGAGAAGGAAGGGTGTTAAATGTGTGTGTTGGTATATGTGTCGAATGCATATGTGGGCAAAGCAATAGAGAAAAGCCTAATACAATTGTATCTAGCTTCTTAAATTCTCTAACCTACCTACCCGATTAAAGGGTGGTACATCCCACACTCTGACCTGCAGAGTGCCACTTCTGTTTGTCTTGATGACGACATCCTCCTGGAGATACGAATGGGAGACTATGTTACCTTCATAATATTTTACCTAAGAGTATTTTATCATCAGTAAACCATACACTAGAGCTACATGCCTCTAAAAAAAAGTAACGGCTATTATTTCTCCTTGCTATCAGAACAGCTGGGTCATGCTACAGGACCAGGTCAATCAAAAGTGCAGACTGTTGCCTCTTCAACTACTGAAAACGCTGCTGCCCCTATTCAGAAATCACCCATTAGTCTAACCTCCCCCCAGATACTCCGTCGTGTTTGCACCTATGTTATGGCTGCCTGTATCGCTGAGGCACGCAAGACAGCCCACCATAGCAAGGTCCATGGTTCGTGATGGGTAACACAGAAAAAATTATTTTCAGTATTTTGGTGACGAGATGGACACAAATTTTTCAAGAAGGATTACACGACGTGAAGTTATTTGTTGTATATATATTAATCTCTGCCTTCTCCTACATGTTTTGCCTTCTGCTGTTCCCTTTAACATAATGGAAGTTATTCCACTATGTCTTAACATACCTGTCACACTATCCTCTCTTTTAGTTTGAATTTTCCTCATATTTACTTCCTCTCTGATACAGTGGAGAATCTCTTTTCTTATCGTATCAATCCACTTAGTTCTCAGCATCCTACCGCAACACAATCCTTCACACTCTTTAATTCTAGCCGGCCTAGGTGACTGAGCGGTTCTAGGCCCTTCGGTCTGGAACGGCGCGGCCGCTACGGTCGCAGGTTCGAATCCTGCCTCGGGCATGGATGTGTGTGATGTCCTTAGGTTAGTTAGGTTTAAGTAGTTCTAAGTTCTAGGGGACTGATGACCTCAGATGTTAAGTCCCATAGTGCTCAGAGCCATTCGATCATTTTTTCTTTAATTCTAAGGCGAAATTAATTAGTGAATACTGAAGATCATACAACGAACACATCCTGCTTAGGTCATTAACGTATAGTGTCGGGACTCAATGTATTTACCAGGCAACTTCGATTAAGATAATCGTGCAAACAACGAAGTGTTGACTGAAGAAAAGAGTTACAGATGAAATGAAGAGCAGAAGATAAAACGTGACCATAACACATTAGTAGCAAAACCAGTAACAAAAGAGGAATAAGGTATTAACTGATGATCAGCTACTTGTCTTCATGAGAGCTTAAATCCACCCTAGAGAGAGAGACAGACAAAGGGGGAAAGGGAGGGGGAAGAGACAGACAAAGGGGGAAAGGGAGGGGGAAGAGACAGACAAAGGGGGAAAGGGAGGGGGAAGAGACAGACAAAGGGGGAAAGGGAGGGGGAAGAGACAGACAAAGGGGGAGAGGGAGGGGGAAGAGACAGACAAAGGGGGAGAGAAAGAGGGAGAGAAAGAGGGAGAGAGAGAGGGAGAGAGAGAGAGGGAGAGAAAGAGGGAGAGAAAGAGGGAGAGAGAGAGAAAGAGGGAGAGAGAGAGAAAGAGGGAGAGAGAGAGAAAGAGGGAGAGAGAGAGAAAAAGAGGGAGAGAATATGAGGGAGAGAGAATGAGGGAGAGAGAGAGAAAGAGGGAGAGAGAGAGAAAGAGGGAGAGAGAGAGAAAGAGGGAGAGAGAGAGAAAGAGGGAGAGAGAGAGAAAGAGGGAGAGAGAGAGAAAGAGGGAGAGAGAGAGAAAGAGGGAGAGAGAGAGAAAGAGGGAGAGAGAGAGAAAGAGGGAGAGAGAGAGAAAGAGGGAGAGAGAGAGAAAGAGGGAGAGAGAGAGAAAGAGGGAGAGAGAGAGAAAGAGGGAGAGAGAGAGAAAGAGGGAGAGAGAGAGAAAGAGGGAGAGAGAGAGAAAGAGGGAGAGAGAGAGAAAGAGGGAGAGAGAGAGAAAGAGGGAGAGAGAGAGAAAAAGAGGGAGAGAGAGAGAAAAAGAGGGAGAGAATATGAGGGAGAGAATATGAGGGAGAGAATATGAGGGAGAGAGAATGAGGGAGAGAGAATGAGGGAGAGAGAATGAGGGAGAAAAAGAGGGAGAGAAAAAGTAGGAGAGAGAGAAAGAGCAGGAGAGAGAGAAAGAGTAGGAGAGAGAGAAAGAGTAGGAGAGAGAGAGAAAGAGTAGGAGAGAGAGAGAAAGAGTAGGAGAGAGAGAGAAAGAGTAGGAGAGAGAGAAAAAGAGTAGGAGAGAGAGAAAAAGAGTAGGAGAGAGAGAAAAAGAGTAGGAGAGAGAGAAAAAGAGTAGGAGAGAGAGAAAAAGAGTAGGAGAGAGAGAAAAAGAGTAGGAGAGAGAGAAAAAGAGTAGGAGAGAGAG